>NC_136793.1:23305806-23318306 GCF_951216825.1 Electrona antarctica
TTCCTCAGATGCATACTGCTAGCTCCCACCCATACACACTCATGCGTGCCCGCACACATGCACGCACGCACACAAACATTGCGGCCAGAGATACTCACTTGTCAGGGTTGTAGACGTTGAGTTCCTCCAGGAACAGGCTGTCATTGAGGAGGCCAGTGTACATCTTCGCCAAGAACTTGAGAATGATGCCTTTCTCTGAGCCCAGGAAGACCACAGTGTGGTTCTTATGGGGCCCGGCGGCATTGTCAACCGCGATGCGTGTCAGACGATACCTGGAAGTGGACACAAGTACAGTACAAATAGATCAGCCAACCAATCAATCACTTTCTTGGCTTATCCCCAAAGTGTGTCATAAGGAACCCATGCATAGGCCATCAATAGTTTGGAAACATGCCGAGCATCACTGGCCGGTGGCATCTGGGGTTTGTCCCATTCACAGGATCAAACTAACTCAAATCTAATGTACATTCCTGAGTACAATCAAATATCAAATCACGGAGTCAATTCGATTACTATATCATCTATCAGATGATGCCTGATTGAGGATCACAAACAACAGGTAATGATTTATTGATGATAGTTACAGTAGTCAAATAATCATGTTGGGAAATAAATATGTCAATATTATATCGATATCGTGGTATGAGTAGATGACTTAAGTCTTGTCTTTTCCTGGTTTTAATCACTCATTTCATACTTTCAAGAATTGACAAAAATAGTGTAAATAGTCGAACCTCACAACACATCACATCACAACACATGAGTTTGTAGATTGAAAAATGTATATTAGCGTCACAATAATATTATTAAAATAATCATAATCATCATAATCATGATATTTAATTTAGTCCCTCCCAACCCTAAACTATAAGATCTGTTCTTGAGAATATACTACAGTATAGCCCAGTAGGTATATGATCTATTCTATTCTAGGAAGAAAAAACTGAAAAAAGTGAGTAAACTGGCCAGGTCCAAGTACAACAGGGTTCCACCGCGCTTCAAGCCAAGTTTAGGCTGGTCTGGTGCATCTAAGGAACAGGACTGGTATGATGGAAGGCACTGGAGCAGTCTCGGAAAATAAAAGCCTTTTATTTACAGGGTGCAGGCAAGTAGATCCAAGTAGACGTTTCAATGTCAATACATCTTCGTTAGGCCCCACCTGATGAAGATGTTTTTGGCTGTCCTTCCATTGGCCAGGTACAAGTGTCAGTAATTGTTGTAGATGATGCCTGGGATGCAAGTAGGCATACCAAGCACGACAGACTGGTAAAAACACTAAAACTAATCCTACGGGCTGTTTACTTTTAGTGACTCTCCAAGGTCTTTAAACTCAAAGTGAACCTCCTCTGATGTGACTATCTGTCTCCCAATTAGTTCTGGGCTGAAAGGACCTCCTAATGTTATCAAACATTATCTTCAAATCTGTATGTATTATGCAAATCCCTTTGAATGTTTTTTGTTATTAATTCAAGGAGATGGAAATTAAAGATTAAACTTGAGAGCTTATTGGGGAAAAATAGGAAATCCTCTTGTATCCTCAGGATACAAGGACCTTGTGAGAGTTTGCCATGCGACCTGAGGGAGAACCTAATGTACTAAGAAACTATTTTGGTTTGAATGTAAATGAAGCGTGCTGAACAGTAAGGTTTACAATATCAGCTCTTTAATAAGCCTGGTGTCCATATTTTGGGCATGTGGCGAACATTAAAGTCAAACATTTTAAGGGTTTAAGTGGTTACGGCCATGTTCTCTTATTCCCTTCACTCCTTTAGTTTTTGTCTTAGATGGCATTGAAATTCTCAGTGGTTTTGTTCAATGAAAACAACCGCTATGTAAAGCATGGCTGTAGCTCCAAGGACTGTGGAAATGGGATTTGGTCTCATTGAAATAACACAATCTCAAGGACTAAGACATTCACTGTCTTTTCCCCATTCAGAGTAATAGAAATCTCAAGAGGAGAGTTCTTCAAAGTGCCCCCTCACTCTCTCTGCCACTGATTGTGTGCACGGCAACCTAAAGAAAACCCTGCCACAGTAGAAATCATAAGGACACAATAGATAGGCCTTTTCCAATTTGTGACAAAAACTGATGCTGGATACTCAGATGTTCCCTCTGGCTGGCATGGCAGGGACAGAGCCCTATTACAGATGGCATGGCATGGCAGGGACAGAGCCCTATTACAGATGCTGTTTCCAGGCGACTTCCCAGAGTCAAGACTAATATTCCATACAGAAATTAAGTCATGGATACGGCAGCCTACTATAAAATCCCCCCCACCCCCACACTCTCACTCTCTCTCTCTCTCTCTCTCTCTCACTCTCTCTCTCTCTCTCTCTCTCTCTCTCTCTCTCTCTCTCTCTCTCTCTCTCTCTCTCTCTCTCTCTCTCTCTCTCTCTCTCTCTCTCTCTCTCTCTCTCTCTCTCTCTCTCTCTCTCTCTCTCTCTCTCTCTCTCTCTCTCTCTCTCTCTCTCTCTCTGTGTCTTCATAATGTCTTGTCTTTATACCTTACATAAAGCTGTTAACTACTGACCCGGCTGCGCTTTGTGCAGTGTCATTTCAAATAAAATTAAACAGCCTGATCTCTGATTGTATAAAGATAAAAAATCCCACCCGTGTGAAGTGAGGGGCGATAATATATTTAAGTCTAACTCATGTTGATTAGGTGATGTAATGGTGATGTAAAACAAACGGTGCAAACATAAACATTAAACGCCATTAACAATAAAGAGACAATATGACGTAAATGGAACATTGACGTAAATTTTCCCTTCATTGTCAATGGCATTTTCAAAACAAACATTGAACTAAAGACAAACATTAAACCTGTGTATAGGCCCTCAAAATGCTGTTATTCACAGTATGCTCTATAATATAACTTAATGTTAATGAAAGGTGAGATGTGTAGGGAAAGTCGTGTGCATTCAAAGATAACACAGGCTGGGTCAAAATAGCACAGATTCCATTGAAATGATTTGTAAAGCACATGAAAATAGCTTCATGCGGCCAGCTGTTTTGAAAGTGAATTTACCACTGTCACATTTAGTCAAGTGCTTGGTACAATTCCAGCTCATCTCAAGCATCTCAAAATTTAAAGCTCAACTAATTGGATTTCAAATGAAAAGCGAGTCGGTGGGCTAGTTTCAGGTTGCCAATGAGATGGCACTCTGCTGTCCTATACCTCCAGAGACTGGCAGAATCGTCAGTGTGTAGCGTAGCCAAATACCAGACAGACCTTCATGATCAAACGACCACAGCCAGAGAGCACTTGCTTTGGGGAATGGGCTCAACTCCAGAAACTCTGGATGCAAGCCAGCCGCAAAGAAGAAAAACTCTCTTTTACCCAATTCATTCTGGTAGAAAATATCCACATTTAAATAAAAGGGCAATGTGTGTGGTAAAAAAAGAAAAGTTCATAGAACTTTCATGACAAACTACACGCAACTTTATAAATACTTTAGAATCCATGGTTGCAGCAGGTGACAGCTGAGCAGAATAGAATATGTGACATTCCAGAATATTTCAGTATGAAGCCTTGTCAACATCTCCACAAATTAAAATATGTCTTCATCACATCACTATCTCAGCGCCTGACAGGATGAGGATTACAAAATCGATATATCCCTGTGCTTACACAGTACAATCCTCTGTGGTAATAATTTATGAACAAATGGTATCTTTCCTCCAAGTTGTACTGCATGTCAAAGGTGTAAGTTGCAGACTTGAAAAGAAAAAAAGGAATCCGAGGAACTCCGCCTTTGGTGAAAAATAATTCAAATAATGTATTAATGAGCAAGGCAAAAAAAATAACAGGACATACGCGTTTCGACCAAAAAGTCTTCGTCAGGGTCTATCTGGACCTACGCGTTTCGACCAAAAGGTCTTCGTCAGGGTCTATCTGGACCTACGCGTTTCGACCAAAAGGTCTTCGTCAGGGTCTATCTGATAATAATGTATCAATTTGTAACTCAGAGTGTACAACATTTGTACACTCTCAGAGTTAAATGAACACTCAGGATTTCACGAGTCGGGCCATAACCCATTTAGGCCTGACCTCAACATTTTAAAGAATTCTTCTAAATCCTCCAGTTTTCTGAAATAAATATTTTCACGATTTTTCAAAAATAGCAGACCTACAAGCTCGTAGCGCGCCACTCGGTGGCGCGCTATGAACTTGTAGATCTGCTATTTTTCAATAGCTAAATTATAACATAATATTTAAAACACCAAAAGGGGTTCCCGCCCAAAATGGATTAATCCATTAAAACAGGGAAAGCATCTGTACCATTTTAGATTTGAGCTTTGGCAACCTTGTACATGTACATCTGCTATTTTTGAATATTTTATAAAAATCTTGAAAGTGTGCTAACTACTGGTTTAGAAGGAATTTGTAGAATGAATGGGTTAAACTTAAAACAGGTCACAGATCGCATTCTCATATGACATGACACTAGCGGATTAGAATGAGTCTTCCTGCTGGAGCAACAAGCCATTTCACCCAATTTGGCTCCAGGGATGAAATGGATCAATGAAGTCCAGGGTGTGTCACACTCACCGGACCATGGTCTTGAGGAACCAGGGTCTGTTGGCGATGGAAGGCACGGCCTCGTCCATCAGAGGGTGCATCTTGATGAAGTTCAAATTGTCATCTGGGAACTCGCTAGACAGCTTGTACCTCTCCAAAGACGGAGTGCCAGCACAGCAGCCAGGTCTGAGGAGAGCAGAGGAGGTGGATGAGGGTAAACAAGGAGCAGGAAAATTATTCGGATCAGAAGAGAGGACTTGTAACATTGATTGATTTAGGCTAAGAGCTTAATTTCACTTCAAATCAATGAGGAGGTGAAACTGCAACAGTAGCCCTTCGCACTAAGATGCTTTGATGAGAGCACAGTGAGAAGATGCCTTGTTTTTATTGAAATCAAACACGACACACTTGTACCATTTCTGTTTATAGGGAACCAACGGGAGCTGCTCGTAAAAGTGAAGCAGCTTTTTGATAGCGCTACTCTTTGCAGACATTTCACCCCTAAGAGCTTGTAAAACCACTTTACTGTACCCACTTCTGAAACCATGTTTTGCCACATAACCTACGCCAGATCCGTGGAACATTAACCAGCCGGCCAACAAGATTTCTTTGACAATCCACATGTGTGTGTGATGTCAGTCATCCATCAATGATTAACGATTAATGATTAATGATTAACTCCATATTTGACCACCAGCAATGTGCACAAGAAAATGTGGTTCTGATCGGTCCTTTACTTTACTTTACTTTGCGAGGTTTGTTTTCCCATTAATACTAATATACCCATTAATACTAATGCAAGCATGCATCTATAGTAGGGCATGAGCTCACACAACATCCTGTGCCATTGAAAATAAAAGCCTCTTTTAGACATTATTGGCCTTGAAAAGTCCACTCCACTGAAAGATATTCCATTCAACCAGTTTCTTTTCAGTATTAAAAATGCATTAAATCACACATTTTCAAAAGCTCGCTTTATGAATTGAAATTCTATTGTACATTTTCAGTGCATTAACACTGGTGATAGCTATGTCTGAAGATGCAAGAAGAGCAGAACAGAGGCCGACCTTTCTCCAATTCAGTAAGCAAAATGTGTAAATGATTCAGTATGATGTCTAGCACTACACTAGACAAGCAGTCTACTGGGGCCGAGCAGGGTAGCAGTGTTAAGCCTAGTCTCTCAAGGCAGACAATTCTTCCACAACCTTTGAATGCTAGTCTGTAACTGCGCCTCATTATCTGTATTTAATTTTTGTTTGTGAAAATATCCTTTAAGATATCTTTCAGTCAGGAACACTCACATCAAAGTAGATGTAATCATTTATTGCAATAAGAGAGTTTAGAGAGCCATGCAAACATTGAATTCCAGTTTACTCTAGACTAGAGCTATGCGCACACGCTTGAGTACTGCAAGACTCTGAACTACAGTAGTGGAGGCTGGGGTGGTGGAGGCAGCTGAGCTTATGCGACTTCCGTGACCTGCATGAAATAACGCAATACTTCATTTATAATTTGCCTTTATTGATAGTATCAAGTGAATATGGACAGGAAAGAGGGAGAGAGAGAAGGGGAGAGACATGCAGCAAGGGTCTTCATGGGCGGGACTCGAACATGCAACGCACTGTCAGGCCAAAGCCTATATGTGGGATGCGCCTGGACCACTTGGCCTGCGGGCGCCCCCATTTATAATATTCTTGAATTTCCATTTTTGCCAAGCAGCAAGCTAGATAGGATTTGATTAATTGATTTACAGTAGGACTGCAGAGGCAAAATGGAAGTGGGGGGCATCTGCATTGTATTCTAATAATCCTGCAAAAAATAGCCACTATTTGCTATTTACAGTGTGCGACAGCATTAAGCATTTCAGCTCGTTTTGTTCTCTCTGAAGCATAAAAATTCCACATCATGCAGTACAAAAATCTAAATAAATAGGACCATCCCAATCAACCAATGCACTACAGATGGTTTTATGTCATTACCACCTGAAGTTGTTCCAAGTAAACTCTTAATTTCACGCTGATCAGAAGAACACAAACATACATGCACACACACAATGGTACAGGTACTGAAGTGGTGCATGGGAACAGCCTCCTCAGCCATAATATGGGAAAGAACGCACACATGCACGCACCCACCCACACCCACACACACACACACACACACACACACACACACACCTTATCCTGCCCCAGATATTTGTAGCTAGGGAAAGTGTGCAGCTCTTAGCAGGCTAATTAGGGAGCAGTAGATGAGAGATTGATCAGCCTGGTGCATTTGTAGAATTAACCGTCCATCTGCAAAATGATCTCATGCTTCATTTACTGATATCGAGCTCCTTCTTTGATCCTGTTGTGTGTGTGGGGAGATGAGGTAATGTATTAGTGTGTGTGTGTGTGTGTGTGTGTGTGTGTGTGTGTGTGTGTGTGTGTGTGTGTGTGTGTGTGTGTGTGTGTGTGTGTGTGTGTGTGTGTGCGTGCGTGCGTGCGTGCGTGCGTGCGTGCGTGCGTGCGTGCGTGCGTGCGCTCGTGCGTGCGTTTGCTCGTGCGTAATTAGCAGTATCTGTTACCTTGGCTTGGGGACCCTGTCCTCAGGAAAAGGTGTCCAAGTGGAATCTGGTGATTTCTGTTCCTTGAATCGGCCTGTAAATGCGTTGGCCACGTCTGCCATGTCATATGCACATACTGCTGAGCCCGGAATGCTGGAACAGGAAAACAAACAATCATTTGTTTTTGTCATTATAATGTTTTGTTTATTTAAATTTGCGAGCACAAATGTTGAGAATTTCATCTAGATATCCTGCTAGACAGATGCTACTGTAATTTTTATGTTCACCTGTATCCTAGTTTCTACTTACAGGTAACTGTAAGTAAGTCTCATGTTGTTTGTTGGACTAGGGTTCATTCTTATTCTGATCTCGCACGTGTTATGGTACCACACTGGCAGAACATCATTGGACATTTGCATGTACTGTATTAGGCCCATTATACCCACATATTATACCCCATATTATAACACTACAATGTTATGACCCCTACACACTGTAGGACTTTTAAAGTTGCCGGGGAGTCATCAGATCGTTAAGTATTTCACACTACAGGAGTCTCTTTTGGAAATCGGAATTATATCGTCATGGTTTTCACACTAACTAATTGATCACAGACAAGGGATCACACACTGCAAGAGTTCACCAAGATGCGATCCAGACCTGATACATAGGCTACATTTGTTTTTATTCCAATTCATTTTGACGTCTCACGTACTGTACGTGCAGGATCCCGTGATACATGCGCAAGACCGACACAGGACACTTCTCTCTCTCTCTCTCTCTCTCTCTCTCTCTCTCTCTGAGCGCACGTGGTCAGACACTGTTTTATCAACATTATTCAAGTGAGATGTGTTGGTTTTTAGAGACTATTTAACAGCTATATTAGGCTAATATAGCTACTAATATGTATCACAGTTGGATTTTCCTAAGGAATATATGTGACACCTTAATCTACCCACGGAATAAAGGTTATATATACACACCCATCTATCGATACAGACAGACAGACTTTCTGCCTTCACAGACACAGCTGTCCTGTGCTCTCATTGGCTGTAAATTCGGACCTTCTCAGGGTGCCGTCACAACCCCGTTTATGTTCATACTGTATGGTGTCCAGTTGGCGAGAGCCAAATCTACCTGCTAGAAAAAAGCTCCCTTATATAGCGCCTTTATCCAAGGCGCTTTACATAGATTGTGCATTACATTCACCCATTCACACACCGATGGTGGCAGAAACCATGCAAGGCACAAACCAGCACATCAGAAGCAATTAGGGGTTCAGTGCCTTGCTCAAGGACACTTCGACATTAACTCTGGGGGAGCCCGGGTTCGAACTGGCAACCAGCCACTCTACCCCTGAGCCACCGCCGCCCTCCCTGACAGCAAAATCAGAGCAAATATCGTGCATTGTGTAGGAGCCATACTGGATTTGAGCATTATAGTAGTCTCTACTATCACTATGAATTGTCCACTGTTGACGTGTTCTCATCATGTCATAGTGCCCTCAGCAGTTAATATGTACAGTAGATGGAGTATATTTGCTAACAAAAATAATCCCCAACAACTGTACAGATTACTTAGAGGAGACAGAGCACATTCCTTTCCAATCCATTCATACAAGAATGGGTTTCCCCAAATGCCTCGAGGAAGCATAAGTTCAGCATAAGTCCACTGTTGGGCCAAAAATATGGGAGACAGATGATCGTATTGTTGCTATTCATATAGAGGGGGGGGAGGGAGGCACAAACAGCTTGTTGTGATAGCAGCTGAGCCACTGGCTAGTGGCTACTGTATCTGTCTGTCTGGAATCAATGCATAGTGCAGCACTGACTCACTTTTCTATTTACCACACATCTGCTCACAAAAAAACGTTAAACTAAGAACTGCTCAGTCGCTGTCATTCAGGCTTAAAAATGGGAATCTCTCGTCTCTGTCTCCTTCCCCGAATTCTATATCTCTACAGACCAGTGGGGAGTTTTCGGAACGCCTTTCGCTATTGCATCATGGGCTAGACACATCATGCAGTCATGGGCACAAGGGCAGTATTATAAAGGACAAGGTCAGGGAACAGTTCACCTCTTGGTCTGGCCACTGAAAGATAGTCACTAGCCTCTATAATGTAGGAGATAGGAGACTTACAGAGTCATACAGTATCTATTTATACCAAGCCAACAGCACAGTACAAACCAGAGTGTTAATTTAACTCAGAGTGAATAAATGGGTCCATTTTTACCCTCTCACTTACAGCTCCATTACACACTGTGATTTAAATTAACACTCTGAACTCGGTCATCAGCATGGAAAGGCAGCCAACCAGCCAGTCACCCAGCCAGACTGACAATTAAATGAAGGACTGGAAACCCCTCACAGTCAGTGAGTGTTTCCTCCAATTTCACCTGCAGGCTGCGAAATGGAAAGTTAATGCCCAGGCTCAAAACCGTCGCTTATAGACAATTTTGGCTGGCGTCGCTTCATTGGATTTTAATGTCCATTAACCATGCTCAATTCCATTGTCACAAGCAATTGTCTTATCTGCTAAAACGTAACCATAGAATGGAAAATTATAATATGTGTCAGCTGGGCCCATGGTAATTTTCAATTTAGATAAAATAAAAAAAGAACTGCCAGTCTATGAATATGAAAGCAGCTCAGAATACGACTTAGAATGAAGGGGAAAAAATAAGATTATGCACCTATGTGACAAAAAGGCCAAGAAAACAGTTTTGACAGCAGAAATGAGTGTCGCCCCAGCGGCCACAGAAATTAAGTGTCCCTGAGGGCACTGGCACTATTAAAAAGGTCAATATGTTAAAGTAATTACGTTCACATGTGTTTCAAAATGTGATGTGTCATTCACAAAACGAGAACGCAATCTGTACCTTTTCGAAATAGTTTTATTCACTTAAACAATTATAGCGTTTAAATGGGTAAAATGACCTTGAGAAATTGCTTAACGATTTGTTAATTAATGAATCCATCTCCCATGCCTCATCTCTAATCTTAATTGAGATCTTTGTGAGTCATTGGACACGGCTTTCATTCAGTCAATGCGTAGTGTCATCGGCGTACTGCACCTGTTGTAGGGCGTGGAGAAGGTCGCCATGACCATGTCGCGTCCGTTGATATGAATGACGTTGGTCACGGCCTGCAGGATGTTGAAGTAGAAGTGCGAGTCCCCGGGGATGGAGCAGTTCAGTCGGGTTTTGAGGAAGGAGGTCCATTGTTTCTCCAGGACACGCTGCGAGCCACCACGGTCATTCTTGCAAACCCTGGCCACCCGCGGAAACATCACCTGAGGAGAGGAGAGTCACTTCAAGTCTAAGTCTTAAGCCTAATTTATATTTTGTTGTACGGCTCTGTCGCTCGTAAGTATGAATAAGCCATTAAAGAGGTACAAAATATTTGGGCAGAGGTAATAGTGCACGCACATCCCCTCTAGCCCAGGTGCTGGACAAACGGTAAGAGAAAATAGAGTCCGCAACACTGGTAAAATAGTACTCAGTTCCACTGATTTTTTTGATTCAATGTTTCGATACGTTTGGATCTTCTTCAGGAATAATCTCTATTCTCTTCTCTCTTCTTCAGATTATTCCTGAAGAAGTTTCAAATGGATCGAAACGTTGAATCAATACATCAGTGGAGCTGAGTACTATTTTACCAGTGTTGCAGACTCTACTTTCTCTTCCACAAATCGGGGGGGGTCTCACCCACTACTGTAGTGTCAAACCTCCTCATCTATGTCTCTATTGCATGTACTGTACCAGCATTTCCCCTACTAAGCAATTATTTTGAATCCACTTACAGTACGGTAAATGCGAGCCATGAAATGATTAATAGCCAAACAACCCGATTATTAATTATACATAAGAGAAGGCTGTTTTGAGACAGATGACTTACTGTTACTAATTGAAGCAACATAACTGAAAGGAAACGATTTGTATTTTGTGGCCCTCATATAAAGAAGACAGATACACAACGTGCTTCTACGCATTAAGAAGTCAATGTTTCGTTACGTGGATTGTAAACTTTAGGGCCCAATTACCACAAAGGAAAGCACAATGGTGTATTTTATGACTACTGTATTTTATCACCGCACACCGGAAATCCAACCAAGCTATCCAAGCAGATAGCTTGGAAGGCCTAGCACGACGTTCCATCAAATAGTAAATGAAAGATATAGCAGAGGAAACTGGTGTGTTTAATACGCCGTTAAAGACTCTGCAGTCTGCACCTGGCAAGAGAAATTTCAAAATATATGACTTCAATAGGGGCCGGTGCTGTAATTGCTACTCTGCAATACGAT
This sequence comes from Electrona antarctica, assembly GCF_951216825.1. Taxonomy (NCBI): domain Eukaryota; kingdom Metazoa; phylum Chordata; class Actinopteri; order Myctophiformes; family Myctophidae; genus Electrona; species Electrona antarctica. The sequence goes on from NC_136793.1 coordinate 23,317,177, forward strand.
GGTGTACTCAGTATTGTAATTAGTCGTTGTCACACTGTACTTACAGCAATAAATCTAACCCCAACCTAAAATTACTACGTAGAGTAAACACTGAATGTGAGTGAACATGCACTTAGATCAGATCCCATCGCACAATTGCACACACCCACCCACCGACCTACAGTCACACACACTGCACTGCACAGACACACACACCCACACTCAGTGCACCTATACAGTACCCACCCATCTAAAGCACACACAGACACATGTAGAGACACACATATCGTTGCTGTCCGGAGGAAACCTCAATTTTGTAGGTTTTTGATTTTTTTCCCCCCCCATAAATCGGTGCTATTACACCCTTTATGTGTTGTTTCGAAAATATTGAACCAATGGAAAGTAGTAAAAACCGCATAAAACCTCTTAACTCCATTGGACCCTCAAACTGTCTGCTAAAACAGCTAACTCCACCACTTCTCTCCTTTTCATGCAAGTAATTGACAATATCTAAAGTCACAACACCAACTTTGATGTGGTAGTATTGGATCGTTTAAAAGATATAAGGTTTTCTTCATTTCCTTATATTTTTCATTTCTTGAAAAATGTACATTTTGGAGTTATGAGGTTTCCTCCGGACAGCAACGATATGTATTGTACAGACAAACATACTGACATACATGTACAGACTACAGACACACGCACACACTCACGAACGCACGCACGCCAGGGCTGGATATAGGCATGGGCAATGGCCCCCTATATGCCCTGCCTGCCCCACCAAACATGTCGCAAAACAAACTGTCGCACCACCAAACCAACACCATTTCATCATCGCTCTCCACAGTAGTTACTGACAGATAATACAGCGCTAAGATTAAAGAGCATGCACTATTCAGGACAGGTGTGACTGCCTTTCAGCTGGATGTCAGCTTTACATTTCACAATTCAACTTAATGAACACATCAGAGTATTGTCTTCTGTATGTCTTACTGTCTACCTTTAAAATAGCTAGATGTGGCCACTGTCTCTGCACGCACGCACGCACAGCCACACACACACACACACACACTCACACACACACACACACACACACACACACACACACACACACACACACACACACACACACACACACACACACACACACA
>NC_136793.1:23323306-23330806 GCF_951216825.1 Electrona antarctica
AACTTGAGAATTGCTGATATGAAAATGGGATTCTGACAATGTTTCCTGCACATTACTACAGAACCCCTAGGCATGACGGAGAATCAGATCAGGGTGAAAGGTCACACTCATCCCAACCTTGGGTTGCTATGTCATCCTCGGCAGGCCTGAGGACACTCTGTCACACTGGCTGAAAACCAGGAACGCACCCACGCACGCACGCACGCACGCACACGCGCACTCGCTCACACACACACACACACACACACACACACACACACACACACACACACACACACACACACACACACACACACACACACACACACACACACACACACACACACACACACACACACACACACACACACACACACACACACACACACACACACACACACACACACACACAAGGTGGCCTACACTCGACACTGGCCAGAGACCGAGGTCAAGATAAACTATGCAACACACTGTATTCTTATGGAGTTCAGAGACCGAAGTCAAGATAAACTATGCAACACACTGTATTCTTATGGAGTTAACAGTCATTTTTTATTCTCTCTCTCTCTCTCTCTCTCTCTCTCTCTCTCGCTCTCTCACAACAAAGACGAGTGCAGCTTGCCAAGAAGGCGAAGTGCTTACACCGCCCTTTTCTGGTCTCTAAACAGGTCATTTTGTTTTCTATTCCTGTCTCGGCGGAAACAGCTATCATCTGCCCACTAAAAAGGTCACACACACTCTCTCTCTCTCTCTCTCTCTCTCTCTCTCTCTCTCTCTCTCTCTCTCTCTCTCTCTCTCTCTCAAAAGACAACCTGGCAGAGGAATATTGTTGGGGCTGATTTGGCAGTGAAAATTACATTTGACCTTTTTAACAGACAGAAACTAGCATGTTTGCTAATGCCCCCCACCCCACACCCACCCAGGTCTATGGGAAAAGAGAATCATTTTATGGTTGTGCACTGACACGTCCTTTTCATTCGTTTAGAACGGGAGAACTGTAATTATAGTTTCCGCTGAATTAATGATGAAGTGCGAGTGTGGCTATAGGGGTCAGGTGTTAGTTATGTGCTAATAGCGAAGCAGGTCTACTGACTGGCCACTCAGCCACCCACATGAATGCACCACGTGCATACACACACACACACACACACACACACACACACACAGACACACACACACACACACACACACACACACACACACACACACACACACACACACACACACACACACACACACACACACACACACACAGTCTCTCTCTCTCTCTCTCTCTCTCTCTCTCTCTCTCTCTCTCTCCCAACTCTTCCACTGACACAGATACTGTACATGTGCACAATAAATACACTCACATGGACACACAGCTCACCTACAGTACTGTCATGTGCTGCGCATACTGTACAATACATCCCCCCCCGCCCCCCCCCCAGACACTGCCCTCCATACACTTCTCATTTTATTGTGGCAATGACCTCAGTCCAGTGGGTTTGGCTGTCTGTCAGTGATCTATCCCTGCTGTTTGAATGGGCGGAAGACGCTCTCAGGCTGGACACAGATATACGAGTCCAATCTCATATCAAACTACAGAGAGACGACAGCCACACACGTCACACACACATACACGTGTGCGTGTGTGGGGAACCAGTAATGGGGAACCAGTAATTACAAAAGTTGGACGTTTGAACGGCTATCTGCACTTTTTTATATTACCTGGGAAACTATACAGCAGCGTTATAGCGCATTAGATGAGTTTCAGTATAAAAGATTATACATAACTGGAAGGCAGTAGTGTTTTCACAACTCCGCAGCGCTGCCACAACAGAACAGACGGCCCTGTAGGGACCCTGCTAAGCAGACAAATGTACAGTAACCTTGGCTTGGGGTAGAGAGTATCTAGATAAATTAATTACCACAACAGCTCTTGGTGTTTTACATCAGCTATATGCTAATTAATTAGACAAACACAAAATAAATCCGTCCCAAACATGGCCATCAGGAATGTTCTAATTGGCTCAGCATCCGTTTTAGTACACAGGGTGAGGGCCACGGTCATGTTCTCTTTGTAGTTTTGAATACGTCTCTTCTATGGGCCATATTTAACACAGCCGTGGGATTTGTTTTTAAAACTAACATCTCATTTCAACATCAGCTGTTCTCCTTGAAATATCATACATTCTTCTTTGTTGAGGTATTTTGTTTACACTAGAGCTTCGTTCCGCTACGTAGCCCTCACATCTACGTCGCATACCACAGATTTATTGCGACCGAAGGTCGCATTTACTATGAAAATGTGCTATTCCCGTCAGTCAGTCAGTGTATCACTCAAAATCCCCATACATGGGAAAGCCCCCATATATGGTGCCGAGGTCTCGTGACATCTGATGTCATAGTAAATGCGATCTGCTGTCGCAATTAAGCCCATATTGAATGAAGCCCATATGGAATGTCAGAACAGGTTATGACAATTCCATATGTTGATCCTTCCCCATCCATCCTTCCTCTTCGATGTCTCCCTTTTGACTGATACCTGTCCATTCAAACCCTAGACGGGCCTGCCCCAAAGTTATTATTGCAGCCACGCCTGGTAGCCGGCGAAAACTAGAGTTCTCAAACAGGCCCGAAAATTAAGGCCCAGCCCTCATCAAATCCTGTAAACAGAGAATGTCCCCGCTACTACCCTTAGATCTCCATATATGGAGCTGACCTGTTCTGACATTCCATATGTTGATCTGACCTCATCAAACCCTATACACTCAAGACATTCTCCTTAATATGGCCAGTACAGAATTCATTCCATGTTGATCTGACCCCCCATGCAAAAGTGCCAGCGCTCGCCCAGCAGCTGTCAACAAGCCGGACACACACACACACACACACACACACACACACACACACACACACACACACACACACACACACACACACACACACACACACACACACACACACACACACACACACACCATAAAAAGTCATTCAATAACAGCCTTCAAAAGCCTCTTAGTAGTGATACGATTCTGTTCTATAATTAAACTATATCAAAATCACTATATGTATGCATGTTCAAAGCTGTGATTTGTACCAGAAGGGATAACAACCAGACAAGAACTGCAAAATAAGATAAATAGCATTATTTAAGACATCCAATCTTGTTCAGTCTTTGAGGCAGAGCAGGCTCCGTTGGAACAGTATGGGAGGGATAACAGCATTCATGCTTTATTTCATTCAACGTTACCCTTTTTTCCCTAGAACACCACGTCCAATATATCTTCAGTTTGGGGTGATTTGTGGCGGTATTGAGTTTCCAGAAGGGTTCGTTGAATTAAAACCATATTTCAGCAAAGGATCACCATCCATATTATCCATAAAGGGCAAGTGTAAAAGTGCTCCCTTGGACCATGAGGATTGGTGTAAACCAAATGGGGACACACCAGCAGCTTCTCCCTGGGAGAGTAATAATCATGGCCCATTTCTCTGCAACCTGTTTCTGTGCCCTGAGACCTTGGTTTCACTGCCCAACCTTACAGTGGAGCCAGAAACTAGTGTCCATGTAACTTCTGAGGGAAACGTGTATTTTTAACCTACCGGTATATATATACGGAGGGAACTAATCTGAGCTTCAGAGTCCTTTAACCACTTAAAGCAGGGATATTCAACTAGATTACTTAAAGTTGGGGGCCACAAGACAAAGAAAAGGAAACGATTTACCGGTTTACCGGAATAAACGAGCAGCGTTGAGCACAACATGAGTTGTGAGTGCAGTTCGTCCATCACATGCCATCTCCCTCTAATATTTTGTAGCTACCTATTTCTTAGTTTTGAGTGGATTTTGATCCAATCACTCAGTATTGTCTCGGGCTGAATGTCATGATGCCCTAACTCTCAACTAATGGTTCATGAAACATGTTATTAGAGCCTGTGGCCTTCAATCAGGTACTCAAAAACCAAAACCTTTCATTAATTCAATCATTAGTAATACTTCACTATGTCAGCCTGCCCCAATACTCATCTCACAAAGACGCTTCCGTGCCATGGACACATTCTTACACAACTACTGTATTTTCTCAAACTCAAAATCAAAGCCAATATGCGGAATTAAAGGTCTATTTTTCACAGAGTTGATCCTCTCAAACATCAAAATGTGTAAATGCAGTATGAAGCAGTATGAAGGCACCATGATGGTCTCATACGACCTATAGCACATAACAATGGACATAATGCAGTATTATGCGTGTCTTAAGTACCAGGTCTTATTACTTGACTTAAGACCTGGAGGCGTGATCAATGCCATTTGGCTATTCTGAGTGGCCAAACAGCATTGACCACGCCTCCAGGTCTTAAGTTAAGTCATAAGACCTGGTACTTAACCCTTAGAAGGTGAAAGACGCCAATTGGCGTCTTCATCAGAATTCCGTAAATGATCAATGACGCCAATTGGCGTCTTCGCCGTTTTTGATTAATCTAAACATATTAATATGCTCCGAAGCGCTGTTTAAATTCCTGAGCTTATATTCCAACTACATTACCCAGAAAACCCGTGTCACGTGACACACGTGTACGTGTTGCCATTGGAAGCTGGTCCCACCCCCTGTAAACAGTGGGGGCAGAGGGAGTCTTCATAGTTTTCATTGTTTTGCCTGTTTACCCGTCTCGCCCGAGCGATTTTCTAGCAGAAAAAGTTGAAAGCAGTACTATTTATTTGAGCGAGTTTTGTGGTAGTAGTATTGATCCATACGCGTCCCAGTCGCCTTCTCCAGGCGGAGTAGCCCTGGTCCAGTGCTTACAGCGAGACTCGCTGCACCCTCCCTCCTTTTTTCATTGTCTCCCCATCGTCGTCCGATGAGCTATACCGGGAAACCATTGAAGAAGACGATCAACCCGGAATGTTTTGAGGTAATCTTATTGTAGAAAATGCCCTTCTATAGTGATCAGAAATCATAAGATGATCGCTACAAATAGATGCTTGGATAATTACTACTACTAGTCAGATCATGACGCCAGAATGACTCACCACGATGGCCCCCAGCCATTAGCCAGCACCAAAGGTGCTGGCTAATGGTGTCGATCGGTTGGTCGGTGCAGTACAAATGTATCGTAGCAGGCATGCACGCATGGCAGTACTTTTATATTGTAGCGTGCCTTATAGGCGATCTGATCTTTAGAGTAATGTTCGCTCCTTTTATTTACTGTCTACAAAGACGGAGAACAAACATGCATCGTTTACTGAAGCAACGCGTGGTTATGACCTTGCTACAAGGATCGGAGGGGGGACGGGGAGTGAAGCTAACAGTAGCGTATTATATAAGATCTGTATGACGTTTCATTGACGTCTGAGCTTGCATGATAATCGCATTCATTGAATATTGTATACTATCATGATTGTACATTGTTTAGTGTGTCTCCGTGTGATGATGATGATGACGATGATGTCAGATAGCCTACGTCCCCGTCCCCGTCCCCCAACTGGCTATTGGCCGGGCTGACTACAGCTAAATGTTTATTTTTATATATTTAGAACTGGCATCAGATGAGGAGGAGGAGGAGGATGATGATGATGATGATGATGATGAAGACGAAGAGTCAAGACTGCGATGGAGTTATCCGACACTGAACCGGATGCATTCATTCATTTCAGTTGTTGTTTTTTTTTAATTTAGCCTACACACACACACACACCGTCAAGAACAACTGGAATGCAGTGGTTTGGGGACACTGGGGAGTTTGGGGACAACTGTTTTGTATGTAGGCCTATTTATTTTCTGTAATATTTATTATAATTGTATTATGTTAGTAGTCATAAAAAATAAAAGACGCTTTTACAATGAGTTAGACCTGTCATGGCTATTTTGTTCACTATTCTGAGGTTTATGGTTTGACTAAGCGAGTTTCAACTGTGATTTACTCTGTAACGGTAGATGGTAAGAACCCAATTTTTTGTTATAATACAGTATACATTCAAGTCTATATTTTGATACATATCATGGGCACAAAGTCATATCAAAACAATGTCCTTGGATGTGTTTTTTATCAAAACTGTTTCTTCACAACAGGTTTTTGAGATACATGCATGAATAGACAAGGTACTGGTAAGACTATGTAAACATGGTATATATCAAAATGTGCGTTAGAATGTCTAATTTTACCCCAAAAAAGAATTGAGTTTATATGATGTTCCATTTCAGAGCTAGGGGGACTTTTAGCTGGATAGGTCAGATTGATCATGACTGACCATGCTATTTATAGATGGCAAAATATCTACAGTGGTACATGTGAGAAACTTTTTCTTTTCTTTTAATTGAACTAGACAACTCACCCTTTAAAATGAGATATTGCATGGCTATGTACGCCCAGCAGAAAAAAAGTTATTTAGAAAATAAAACTTCAACCGGGCATAACTTTTTTTGTTGTCCTAGAAACACTACCCAGTGTAAATGCAGGCTCTTTTAAATGGCTTCCAACACAAAAACTAAACATTTTATCAACTCAGTTCATTTTTTTCCTGGAAGCAGACAAGCCAAGCTTTCTCTGAAGGTCTTTCGTTGTCACACATTCACAACAGAGAATTTTCAATAAATCATTCAAAAACGCCATTCTGCCATAGAGAAGTCTAAAAACTATATAGAAATCCTTGAAACTCTCAAAGAGTTAAGACATGCATAATACTGCCCATTAATAATGTGTACTATTAGCACACACTATTAGCACACAACAATTTATGTCGGAAATAGTCCATCTACAAGCTCACAACACCACTACACAACGCATTGTGAGCTTGTGGATTGGCTATTTTTTTTGTGACTCATTTTGATACATTTTGAGACATTGGGGCAAGACTAAAGGTTCAGGAGAGGAGATTTATTTTTTTATCCAAAATGAGTTAATAGCACAGGCAGACTCTTCACATACTAGACTAGAGCATGTCTGAAAATGTCGACATGAAATAAATAAATGCTTAAACATGTAGCTAGGTGTAATGTTAGAGTCCACAGAAGTGAACCTTTCAAGCCTGTTTTCTCAACTCGCTGTTTTCTGCAAGACATTACTCTATAAGCCATATCTCCAAAACTGGTGGGTCAAACTGAACAACCAATATGTCAATTCCCTGCTTTCACATGACATGAAAAAAATAGCCTCAGTCAGAAGCGGTCACATATGTCCGCCTTTAATGACATACCCAGAGTAGGACACTAGGGGCCCTATTATGCGTGTCTTAAGTACCAGGTCTTATTCCTTAACTTAAGACCTGGAGGCGTGGTCAATGCCATTTGGCCACTCAGAATAGCCAAATGGCATTGATCACGCCTCCAGGTCTTAAGTTAAGGAATAAGACCTGGTACTTAAGACACGCATAATAGGGCCCTATGGTTCATGTGGATAAATCAACCGGTCTATTAAACCGGGATAACAAGCAAGACACACAACAATGCAAGAAGATATTCTGCCACGTGCAATTTGCCAAATTCGCCTCTTTCAGTGTTTGTATGTTTCCCGAGCAGGGATGTTGCCGTGTTGTACATTACA
>NC_136793.1:23335806-23345806 GCF_951216825.1 Electrona antarctica
CACACGCACACGCACACGCACACGCACACGCACACGCACACACACACACACACACACACACATGCATTACAGTCTCACACATACATGAATCTCTGTCTATCTCTCTCTGGATTACCTTGGCCAGTAGATCAGTGCAAATCTTTATCTGTCAGTCACACACACGCACGCACACACACGCTCCCCGCCACGGGCAGCAGGGCCGGGTAGGGTCAGTGTTAAGCTGTGTGGTCCATGCCAGTGTGCAGTAGGGGCCTGTTGGACAGCCTGCATGGAGACTGGCCACTGATTAAAGACCTTCAGTCATCAATCAGCCTGCGCGTCTCCCAGCAGCCTTTTATCTGCAGGCAGCCCCCTCATTAAAGACCCCACTAGCTGGGCTTTGACATTGAAGTGGCTGTGGGTGCTGTACACAGGGAGAAGGGCCTTGTTTGCATGAGTTCTACCTTTGGGGGTCAAGCGGTGCCGAGTGTCTGAATGGAGAGTGGCTTATTATCAACAACACTATGCAAATGTGAAGTGCTTTCTGGAATAAAGAATACGATATTCAGCAGAATTATGCTTCCCTCTCATCCTGCATCCAGCCTTCTGTCTGTCTGTCTGTCTGTCTGTCTGTCTGTCTGTCTGTCTGTCTGTCTGTCTGTCTGTCTGTCTGTCTGTCTGTCTGTCTGTCTGTCTGTCTGTCTGTCGCTCTGTCTGTCTGTCTGTCTGTCTGTCTGTCTGTCTGTCTGTCTGTCTGTCTGTCCCTTCAGTCATTTTCCAGCTCCCTTCTACATTTCTGCTTTCCTTCCTTCCTCCTTTGCTTCCTCCCCTCTCATTCCTCTTCCTGTCCATCTACCCTCTCACGCACACACGCACGCACGCACGCACGCACGCACACGCACATGCACACGCACACGCACACGCACACGCACACGCACACACACACACACACACACACAACAAACAATCATCATCATCAATCCTCCCTGACCCAGTGATGAGGGCAGGTGACGCAGGTGGTTCGCTATAGCTGACTGATTGGACAATGTTCTTTTAGTTGGGTCGGTGTGGCAAGCGCAACCTGGCTCATGTCCGATGAGCAAGCACATGTGCATGCATGCACGCCTGTGCGCGCACACAGACACACACACACACACACACACACACACACACACAGTGTCAGAGTTGTATTGCCAATCGTGGTGTTTGTGTATGTACACTTCGAGTACAACGTGTACTCAAAGTGACAGGCGCTTCACTCACCTTACTGAAAAAGATCTCCTCGCTGTTTGCTGTGTCTGTATCCACTGTGTATATATGATCCCTGAGGAGAGAGGGAGAGAGGAGAGAGAGAGAGAGAGAGAGAGAAAGAGAAAGAGAGAAAGAGAGAGAGAGGGGGGGGATAAGGCGATAAGTCAGACGTTTGGTCAGACAGTCAGTCAAAATCCCAACAAACAATAAAGTATTTTTTTCCTTCCGCCACCCGACCCCCCCTACAGGCAGAAAACAACATTGGAAAATGGGTCTCTGTATAAACTTTGTCCAAACTAGGGGAAAAATAACAATAAACAAAAGGAGGCCAGAGCTATTTGCTATGTCAGACAGAAACAGTCAACAAAGGTTTAGAGTGCCGCGGCGTAGTCCTCAGGACAAAAGAGCCTTTGTCCCAGAGAAAGGTCTTCTGGTGATGGCGGTGGGGGAGATTAGGGAGCGGAATGGGGGGGGGCAGTTTTGAGACGGGAGGTGCCAAGTCACTCAGAGCTGTTCAGGTCAATTAAGCCCAGTGTTTGAGTCACAGGAAATCTATACTAACACTCATTAAAGCTCAGACAAGAAGACTTATGTGTGTGCGGCGTGGAAATACACAGGCCTTCTGCTGTATTACACTGCCGTGCTTATATATAGGCCCCGCCGGGGGCATATGGAAGACATAAAAACCCCACACAGGGGTTAACTACCTTTCCGACAGCCAGACTGGCTGGCTGGCTGGCTGACTTGGGCATGTAGCTACACCTACCTACCATGGAGAATTAAGGTGCAGACAAGGAGGGGTGGGCTCTGTGGCCTGGTACAAAGTGCAGAGCTAGTACAGAAAAGAGTGGAGCGTTAAAGAAATGAAGGGGTCGCCTTGTTTAAGGCGGGGCGGGGCTGAGACAAAGGTGACCGTGCCAAGCGATGTAACTGCTTTAATTTGTCGGAGATTAGCCGGCGAATGTGTTTTTAATCAAAGTGTGTAACAGTGGCATCGTCAGACTCGTGGCTTAATTATGTTCCAGCTCCCCAACCTGCTCTCAGCCAGCGAGCCCGCCTTGCTCGCTCATTAACTAAATCTAATAAAGTCTTTGGAGGAACAGTCATCCAGAAATGAATCCACTTACATCTGCTTTCCTAGCCCCCCCCCCCCCTGCCATCTCATCCAGGATGAAACCCAGTCTACTTTACATTATTGGCCATGACGCCCAAATTGAATAATTAATCTTTGAGAGTGGTTGGAATTAAGAAAAGAGCGCCACCTTCTCTGCGGTAGGTGCAACATTAGCAGTGAGACTGTACACCGCACGTATCCCTGTGGTGTCAAAGACCAGTCAGTGTTACCTCTACTTTCTTTGTTTTGCTTTGTGTTGCGTTTGAGCTTTCTTTGCCGCTCAGTTCCTCACCTTCTCTATTGTCTGCTCCTCCACTCAAAGAAGGTGCTCTTGAGGTGCTACTGCTGTAATTGGTCTCGATTGTACTTTTAGTGATCCAAAAACTCCTCTATCTTTCATTGTCTCTTTTCCCTGCCTCCATGGGTACCAGCAGAGTCGTGGAATACACAGTATGTTCTGTGATAACAGTGTGCCTGGTTAGGAAAATGGCAAGTGACAAATGCAGGCCATTAAATTACTAGAGTATATAAGAAAAGAGTTTGTCATCATTTGTCAGATTAGTTGGAAAGGCAAATCTCAAGGCGAAAATAAATAAATACATTGGGAGATAATGAATATATAATATTGCTGATTTAATTGTTGATAATGGTCGTGCATGATAATACCCATAGTTTTCATTTAGTTTTCATTTACTGACTCTAAATTGTATTAAATTGTTCACAACCACAAAGTAGAACAAATGCCATTATGCTAATCAGTTATTCAGGTACTGTATGTTACAGGTTACAATTGTATTCCGCTATTCATGCAATGTATCGCTCTATGGATTTGGAAAGTAACATTCTCAGCAACTAGCTTCACAGCTGCAGTCATGCTGTTGACTGTGGCTCTGGAAGGCCAATGCAGTCCACACAGCCTCAAGGCTGTGGTTTGTGGAACTCTGCACAGAGTTCCAGCTGAGATAAGAGGAAGCCAAGCAGCGATGTGTCCCTCAAGCATCCTGAGAGAAGAGTTGGGGGAGCACAATAGAGGAGCTGTCAACACCAGCTCTCCAAACACATTGTATGTGCAAGGCCTGTCCACGTATACACATGCACAACGGCATGCGCGTGCGCACACACACACACACACACACACACACACACACACACACACACACACACACACACACACACACACACACACACACACACACACACACACACACACACACACACACACACACACACACACACACACACACACACACACACACACTGTGTGCGCTGAACCTTTCCCTATATAGCCTGCACCTATATACCCTGCACCTGGGCTCTAAATCCACTTCCTCTTGTCCTCCAAACATATCTCCTCAGCATCCACAGGCACTCTTCTGCTCTGCCACGCACGCACGCACGCACGCACGCACGCACGCACGCACGCACGCACGCACACACAAATAATGATTTTTACTCAAAAACAATTGCTTAGGGGCCTTGGGCACTCCTGTAAAATCTGGTGTCCTCGTGGCTGACCATGTCCTATTTTTTGGCTGTTTAATCCAATAAAGCAGCAACGCTGTCAAATAACAAATGTCAGTCTTGGTCGTAATCAGAAATTCAACGGAAGCAGTGGCATTGTGGGAAACGACACACTTGAATGCCATGGGAACCCATGAGGTTATGTAGAACAGCGAGTGTGGATGTGAATCATTTGGAAGTGGGCACTGTGCTTCCACAAATTCACAGGCAAAAAATGTGTGAGTGGGACGGAAGGTATGCAAATATCCTGTCACAGACACGGATATGGGGGCACTGTAAAGGATGACTAGAGAGAGAGAGGGACTGAGGAGGGAGGGAGAGAACAACGGACGGAGGCCGAGAGAGTCAGTCACACTGACAGAGTGACAGAGAGAGAGAGAAAGCGCAACAGAATGACGAGAGAGGGTCTCCGTCGGACATGCAGCCATGCGGGCCCAACGGAACACAGGGTCTTTGTATGGAAGAATGTGGTTTTCATAACAGCCCATTTCTTCTTTGGGGGGTGACCGCAGGCCAGCCTGGTCCATCTGGTGGGTCTTTTGTCAGACCAATCTTGCACTCCGATGGCAAAAAAAAAAAAGAAAGAAGAGGGGAACGTGATTAGTATGCACCCTGCACCTAGCATACCCCACCCCTTTCCCCCAAATAAATGACTACACATCCCTCCACCCACATGCCCCTCCCCTCCCTCCCTTTCTCCCATCACAGTCGCCCCTATATTCCAGTCTCTTCATATAGTAGATCATGGGTGGTTGAGAGAGGTGGGGGGGGGGCATGGGGATTTAGAAGGGGAACAGCGGACACCATTACGTTGTGACGGGAGACCTTGAGATTCTCAATGGACTGAAGGCATCAAGAGCCCCCCCTCCTCCCCCGGTGACGTGGTGGCATGAAATACAACAAGTCAGAGTTCACTCCCCTCAAGACACAGCAGGTTGTGCTTTTTGAAAGGGGGGGGGGACATTTCACCATGGTACGCTGCTCTCTTTAGATCTGCTTGTGTATGTGTGTGTGCGCACGAGCACGCTTGTGTATGTGTGCCGTGTGCACGCATGAGCGAGCACGAGCAAGCCTGCGTGCGTGTGTTCCTGTAGCATCACGGCATGTATGTAGTGCTGCACAATTAATCGGAAAAAGATCAAGATCTAGATTCAGACACCTATGTGATCTCATTTTGTGAAAAATCGTGAAGAATCGTGCAGCACTAGTTGGCTGTCCAATTCATTTTAGCTTTCTTATGGGTTTCTTTTTATGTTTTTTTAATAAATATTTTCATGGAAAAATGAGAATCTTGTGAGGAAAATCGAGATTCAAGGACAAACCGACATGGAGACTGGTTTGCACTTGAAATTAAATGAAAATCTCAAGACTTTCGATAAAGAATTAACCACTTTCACCCTGGTAGGCATATTCAATACATTTCTAAAACAGCAGACAACAAGCTCACAACGTCTTGCAATGGGACACATTGTGAGCTTGTTTATCGGGTATTTTTGAACATTGTGAATAGGGCAAAAGTGTGAAAAAGTGAAAGCATTACAGTATTCCTCCACATTAGGAATGATTTGAGGAGCAGATTTTTTAAAGATATTTTTAAGGGGCTTCTTTCAGCCTTTATTGATAGAATACACTGACTACAGTAGTGTATAGACAGGAATACTGATCGTAGATCGGGACTCAAACCCGCGACACGCCGTCAGGCTGCGACGGAGCCTATAGGGCCGATTTGAGGAGTTTTGAGGGGATTTCATTTAAACTTTGATTTATCAATTTGTTATTTTTTTGTGCGCACGCCGCATGAGTGTGCACTGGTCCATTCAGTGTGCGGATGTGGTGCTGAGGAGGAGAACAGTGTAATCCCAGTCATTAAGTGGGTTTTAACAGGATTTGGTGCTGCCACAATAATTGAGACTCTAGTGGCCTCCACTGTGAGGCCCGCAGAGACCCGGCAGAGACAACACACTGGCCACAGTGGCACGACTGTTCCAGAGGATTCAACTCTGTGTGTGTGTGTGTGTGTGTGTGTGTGTGTGTGTGTGTGTGTGTGTGTGTGTGTGTGTGTGTGTGTGTGTGTGTGTGTGTGTGTGTGTGTGTGTGTGTGTGTGTGTGTGTGTGTTTGTGTGTGCGCGCGTGCATGCCTTGTCATTTGTGAGTGAATGTTAACTTGATCTACAAGCTTTCTCTTTTCCTTGCCTTGCCTCGCCCCAGTCTCTCTCTCTCTCTCTCTCTCTCTCTCTCTCTCTCTCTCTCTCTCTCTCTCTCTCTCGCTGTGGTTCCCATGCTAGACTGCCTCATACAAGGGTGTAAACAGAGGGTGGTTGGTGTTACCATGGTGAGGGCTGGTCGACGGCAGGGAATGGCGACTATGCCCTGCATGTGGAGAGACCTGGGGTATGCACACTACACAGTGGAGAGACCTGGGGTATGCACACTACACAGTGAAATCCAGAGTGATGTTTGTACTCTCAGAGGTAAATGAACACCCCGGCTTTTACAGTATGTACACGCACACGCACACGCACACACACACACACACACACACACACACACACACACACACACACACTTTCTCTAAGACCGACAGAGGCCTCCTTGATTTCACACAGTAGGAAACCTCTCTGAGCAAAGCTTAGGCAGGATAAATCCCTCCATGCCACTTCCATGGCTGGTGGCTAAAAAAAATGGAACCCAGCAGTTGATCGTGTCATGGGCTTCCTTTTTGTGGAAAAATACATAGGCACAGGTAAACGTGCACAAACAGGAACAAAAGGAGAACCCACACACAACAAACTTGTGCTGTGTGCTAGTGACACAGGCATAATGTAGTACATGTAACGTGCACATGGAGACAGAGCCATGGGTGTGTGCTAACGCACACACATACAGAGGGATACAGAGAATAGGTCAGAATGATAAATCTCCTATTACACAATGATGAATCTCCAGCAAATGCTGTACAGAGTGCACCTTGGCCATGAAATATGGACTGGCTGAATACCAATTGCCCAGCATCCATCTCTTAGTACATCATATACACTTTATTGCTTGAACCGAACGTGACTCTGCTGCTAAATGTATGAAACACAGGACAGCAGGTGCACATCAAATCTTAAGCTTCTCTGTGAATATGTTTTTTTTATGTTCGTTACTCATACTCGTTACTCATACTTTATCCATTTTAGGGTATCACAAATTATGTATGGCATATATTTTTTGAAAGAAAGAAAATTATTACATTTTACGCATGTTTGTGTTTCATTCTCATTACCATGACTGAACATTTATTTTTTTCTATCTGGACTTCTTGCTATGATTCACATGCCCAAGAACTGTGTTTCGACAGTGTATGTGTGTGATAATTCAAAGGCCTTGTTATGTAAGGCAACTATAGACTTTATGGAAATATGAGAACAAATCAACACGTTACTCAGTGGTCTGTCCACCTAGTTAAAATTGAATGAGTTGCTACACAGTGTGCATGGGAGAAAGCAACGTTCTAATATCTCAGCAGGAGGTACTATCCTGTGGATAATATGCTCAGATTGGAAGCCTGCTGAGGAATAAGATGCAGAATGTTAACGGATTCAAGACAGACATGAGCTGAATACATAATCAACATTCAATATCTCAGCTTTCAGTGGAAAGGCTAATAATGTTTCACGCTGATTAGATGAGGCACAACTCGTCCTCAAATGTTAATTGTGTCTTTGTTTTTTCATCCGTTTTCAGTATATTGACATTGCGGCCCAACAAAAGTGAACATCTTGATTTTGACCAAATCAATGCATCTCATTCAACATTGTCGATTAGACTGAATTCTCAATCATTGCATCTGTTGCTGAGTTACAGCACTGCCAAAGATTAGACTATTCCCCCTCTCTGGATTAAGCCACTTTTGTCTATTTACAATTTCATCTGTGGCCATGTTTGTATGCACCCCGCTGCTAAAAGCGTGTGTGATTCTATTGCCAGCCACGAAAGCACGAGCCAAAGGGATTTAATACATGCAGCCATTCAAAAAAACAACCCGAAACAGTGTTGGGCTTTGGACGGCATTCACAGCAGCCATCTGCAATCTGCCGCACACCAAGAACTGAGGCTTACTGGTTTTCACGATGGCAAGGCCCTGGGACGTTGGAAGGATAAACAAACCAGCCATCTGACTGGACATGCTCATAAAGGCAACTATTGAAGTGTTATACGGCTGTCTTGCTTTGACGGTACAATTGCAGTGTGCTGACTTAACCATCGACTCACTTTCACATTGATTTCTGTTGGTAATGATTGCACGGGCCATTTGCCTTAAACGGTTCATCATTCGGCTTTTACGTTTTTAAGTATCGATGTCTTGTTGTCGCTGACGGATCTCATTGTGCGGCACCGATTGCAACGTTCTTGTCTCTGGCAGAATAAACAGCAGGCCGTCCACTTCAGTCTAATCCTGGACAACCATTCCAGTTATTCCAGGGTTACATACCCACACCATGTGTCAGGATTCCCATCATGCTTTGAGAAAAGTATGCGAATGTGGGATCGAACGTGCAGAGTGATCTCACTAATGCACACACTTGAATATGTGCACAAGCAAATCGAGCAGGCATGAGACGGAATTACAGGCTAACAAACATACCGCACACACACACACACACACACACACACACACACACCCATGCATTTCAACAGCTGGGTAACACATACCCTAACATACACCCCTCCAATAAACCCTCTGTGTCTCATTTCCCTTGGATTTCCCTCAGACCCCCCTTCAACGACCCTGGAGCAGGTTGGCAACAGGCAGACCAAAGACTCTGGCCGCCGCCGACACCACACACACACACACACACACACACACACACACACACACACACACACACACACACACACACACACACACACACACACACACACACACACACACACACACACACACACACACACACACACACACACACACACACACACACACACAGACACACACTCTGACACACACACAGACACGCTCAGACACACCTCTCCTTAATGACCACAGATGTGTTAAAAAGCCCTGCCACTTAAAGCAGCAGCCTCCCCCTGGCCACTTAATTTGACATGCTTGGCGGAAAACAAAGAAAGCCCCCCTATTGTGGCTTTCAACAGTACCAATCAAGCCTGCTACTCAATTAGCCATGGGCGCCACAGAGAACAAGTAGATAAGGATAATCCATTTTATTAGGGACCTTTTTCAGTGCCGCGTCAACGGCAAACACCTCTCATGAGGTTTATATCTTGCTGTTTTGTCTTTAGTTCACTTTTCCCATGCAGTCAACGTGAGGTGAGGTGTTTCTAAAAATGCGTCGGTGGCAAAAAAGAGAAGCAAAAAAGAAAAAAATCAATATCTTTTCTCTTCTCTCCTCACCACATGTTGTGGAATGTTATCTATGAGAGCTCAGGCATATAGGAGAGAAGGGAACAAGAAGACATGGTGGTGGACAGAAAAGAACTGTCCAGTCTATTAACAGAGCTGAGATAAAGTATATATGTTAATGTAAGCTATAATTTTAACACCAAAATACACTGCTAGCATAATTAGGAGAGACATGCACCAAATGGTGCTTTAAATACTGCATTCAAAATATGTTATTGTTGAGTCATTATCTTTTTCATCTACGAGGAACATTACACTACCTTCACCTTAAATTGAAATGGCATCGAAATGATCGAATCACTCTCTACTCTCTCTTGTTTGAGGCATAAGGGGTTTGTTTAAACATTGGAGGCTGAAAGACTGAAGCAGAAAAGACCTAATTAAAGAGAAGAAAGTACAAAAGACCAGACAACAGGTGTCTGGTGGCTCAGCCAGTCTTGCATGTGACCGTGAGAAACTGAGTTAGAATATTACTCTTGTATTGCATGTTTCTCATATCTCTCTGTCCTTGGTTTCCTGTCTCTCTACACTAAAAATACATCTTAAAAAAGGCGATCAGGTTTAATAAAGGAACATCTTGTTCATTGTCTCTGCATTTCCCAACTTGCGTTTCAGAAACTCTACAAGGACTGACTCCAAAAGTATATTTTCTTCAGCATATCTTGCGGGTTATGCGCGTTATTGAAGTAAACATGGCGTCCCATGTTACCAATTCATTTTGCACCCTCAAA
>NC_136793.1:23350806-23353306 GCF_951216825.1 Electrona antarctica
TCCTCTGTGCAAATTGACTGATTGATGAGCAGGAAGTGGCATGAGACAGGTAGGCATGGCCTGTGGTGGTGATGGGGGTGTGGTGATGGTGGTGATGGGGGTGGTGGTGTGGTGGTGGGGACGCTGAGTGACAAATGGAGGTTGCACAGAGGTAGCAAACAGGAAAGGAGATGCAGAAAAAAGAAAAGAGGGAAAAGAAAAAAACTGCCAGCGACTAACTCAATACTACAGGATGATGAATGGGAACGGTTCTGTAATTATATTTCGGGATAGGACTTGATCATTTTAATGTTTCAGATGTTAAATTGAGACTGTGGCCTTCGATAGCAGTGTTCTCCATCTCAATGTCAATGTGGTGTAAAACTAATTTTACTCCAGGAGCCCATTTTCATATATACTCTGGAGTGTACGTAGAGTGGTGTCTGGGGGGGGGGGGGGGGCAACTTGTGTCTTCCTTTTAAATGAATAGGATGCAAATGCAATTTAAAAAAAGCATTCGCTAATCCAAAAGCATTTGCCAATTATACATTACCTCCCATAATACACAAAATAAATTGGGCACAAAATGAGTGAACTAAGGCACTAAGCCATCAAATGGTCCTTTCATTACCAGCTGCAGCAGATGAGTAGCGTCTGAGAAACAGTTTATCATGGCAGAATTACACTCTTTGGTGCAGAAGCAAATTGCTTCCGTGTGTGAGGTGTGTGCGTGCGTGTGGAGCACTGAGAAGAACACATACACATACACACACACATGTATGTGTATATATATATATATATATATATATATACTGTATATATACTGTATATATACTGTATATATAATAGATTAATGATTAAATGTTCAAAGTTTAAAAGTGAACTACTGTATATAAGCTCACACTGGTCATTGACAAGCAACCGAAAAGAAGACATAACGGGTGAAGTTACGGCTGTTAATAGGTAATAACGTTTTGAGAGCAATAACCATTATTGCCTTACACCTCCTGCATTCTAAGTGATACAACAGTTGCTACTGTGTGTGTGTGTGTGTGTGTGTGTGTGTGTGTGTGTGTGTGTGTGTGTGTGCGTAACAGAGAACAGAGTTAATCAAACCGGATGCTGGCGGGAGGCCACCAGCAGGTAATAAAAACACAAGGACCCCCCAGGATGATGCTTCACTACGACTAGCTACGCACACACACACACACACACACACGCACGCACACACACACACTCACACACGCACACGCACACGCACACACACACACACACACACACACACACACACGCATACACTATTAGGCTACCTTGATTTGCACACAAGGAGACGCAGACAAAATACATTGACAAACAGCAACACTCGCATACATTGAAATGATTTATTCATGTTCACATACAGAGCAAATTAGCAAACGACATAAATACTTGGAGAGCGCACGCACTCACTCGTCATGCACTCACGCACATACGACACACACACACACACACACACACACACACACACACACACACACACACACACACACACACACACACACACACACACACACACACACACACACACACACACACACACACACACACACACACACACACACACACACACACACCTACTTTCCCCAGGTTCAGGAGTCCCACTGCGACCTGGGACCCAAACAGTATTAGCTTTAACAATAAACACATTAAAAGGCCTAATGATGTTATCGCTGCCATTACATCAACACCTTGGCGGAAACATATACAACAACGCCGCACAACACACATTCATTACAGCGACAAGGTCAGCCATGGGGGGTTGACATGGTTCGGAGGGAAGTACACAGCTAACGTTTCATGGTAGGCATGGATTTAGTTATCTACAGTATGCTGACAAAACAGAAATACAAATGCACGCACGCACACTCGCGCGCGAGCACTTAGGCACGCACGCACGCACGCACGCACGCACGCACGCACGCACGCACGCACGCACGCACAGCAGGTTAATGTTGAGAGTTCCTAGGGTGCGGTGAGTGTCATTAGACACCTACAGGCATTTGTCTCCTGAAGCCCCTAGATCAGCTCTGCTCTATCCATCAATGTGCAATGAAGTGGGAGACCGCTATTTAATTACCTGTTGGGAGTAGGAAACCACACTAGTGTGTGTGTGTGTGTGTGTGTGTGTGTGTGTGTGTGTGTGTGTGTGTGTGTGTGTGTGTGTGTGTGTGTGTGTGTGTGTGTGTGCGTGTGTGTGTGTGTGTCGACACAGCGAGAAAGTCTTGAAAGATGTTTTGTTATTATAGAGCAATGACAGTCGTTTCTCTTTGTCTGGATTTACCAGTAATTTTGGCAAAGGGTTAATTCTTAAGAGTTTGATGTCACGGAATGAAACCCAATACAACAAACAGACAGACAGACAGACAGACAGACAGACAGACAGACAGACAGACAGACAGACAGACAGACAGACAGACAGTGGCTGGGCAACTGGTAATTTCGGCTGTTGAATAGCTATATAGGGTGGGCATAGACGGAGGGC
>NC_136793.1:24015806-24253306 GCF_951216825.1 Electrona antarctica
CCTCTGGCACTGATGTAGACTACTGTACATCTTAAGGTTGATTAATACATAGTTGTACAGCGGAGTCGTGCACCAGAAACAGCCGATATACAAGCTCGCAACGTGTTGCTGCACGACATGTTGTGCGCTTGTAGATCACCTGCCATGCAAACAAGTGTAACTCTAGCTTTAATAACCCCACTACTCATCTTAGCTGAACCCTGTGAGTGTGTGTGCGTGTGTGCGTGCGTGCGTGCGTGCGTGCGTGCGTGCGTGTGTGCGTGCGTGTTTACATGTGTTCCAGCTTTAGTAGCATTAATGTTTACCACATGTGTTTTTGCGTATGTGTAGGCTACATCTGCCTATGTCTCAAGTTCCTCTTTGAAATCATCCCTCCCTCCCCAGCTCCCCTCCCTCCCCTTTGTTGTGTGTGTACGGTATTTACTTTGTGTTTGTCAGCGGTAAAGTTCAATGTTCATTTCACCCAGAGAGTGAATAATTGGACCCGTAAGGGTCACTCTTAATTTACGTCTTTTAAATTGACTGCCAAGAACGTCTATAGACGTCCTATCAAATCCAACGCTTCACTGCTAAAGACGAGTCGTTCAATGGTCTTTTCAGTGGTTTAAGATAGATGGCGCTCTTCGCCAACGTATAAATGGTTCTAGGTTGCTAGGCGACCAATACAACCGGACATTAACTGTCTCCATCCGCCTCAATATAAATAGATTTACAAAAATGCATTTATCTTGAATTCTTCATCCAGATTGCGTTTTTGTTCGAAACAAGCTTTATTCAACACAACTAAAGAACTGATGATCGCGGTTACAACATTTATTTTCCGGGTGAATGAAAAGACGATCGCCCGTCACTCTACACAGCGTTTGTTTACTTGTTTACGGGTCCCGTGGGCCTTCAAAATAAGCCTACCTTGTCCTAAATTAACCTTCTGGGTTTCACTGTGTGCTTGCTTTGTGTGTGTGTGTGTGTGTGTGTGTGTGTGTGTGTGTGTGTGTGTGTGTGTGTGTGTGTGTGTGTGTGTGTGTGTGTGTGTGTGTGTGTGTGTGTGTGTGTGTGTGTGTGTGTGTGTGTGTGTGTGTGTGTGTGTGTGTGTGTGTGCTTACAGTATGTGAAAGAGTATTGCAGCAGGTGATGGCTAACCAAACCATGTCATGTCCTTCCCTGTCTGTCATATCTTTGTCTCTGTGATATGTTATCTTAAGCACTCAGTGCAGAGAAACAACAAGGATTTCTAGCAAATAGGGCTGCTAAGCCTTCTGAATATGAAGACATGCCTCATTAAAACAACAGAATTGCAGTTTAACCAATAAAAGTAATGCGTGCGTGCGTGCGTGCGTGCGTGCGTGCGTGCGTGCGTGCGTGCGTGCGTGCGTGCGGGCACGTGCATGCGTGTGTGCTGTGTGGGCACTCCGGCATATGCGTGTGTGTTTGCACACATGTGTATTTTTGTTTTGCTGTGTATTAGTCCGTATCTATCCAGATGTCTCTCTCCTCTCTCTCTCTCTGACAGAGCAGAGTTTGCAACATCAGTGGAAAATACTTTTCAGCAAGCAGCCCTTGCTGTCCATCTGTTCTGTGTTACTCAATGTACTTCAATCTCTCAGATGGCAACATGCAGCGTTAATTTGGCCCTCGCTGCATACCACAACTAAAGCTCTGCATGCACACATGGGCCCAGTCAGCCCTACCCCGAAACAGAACCAAACCAGTCGAGAGACACAGGCAGAATCCTACGCTGAGAGGCAGAGAGACGTACAGATCATGTAAATCTGAGAGACAGAGCAAAGGGCAGGTGGACAGACAGGTGGATGCTGTGTGAATCAAGCAATAAGGAGATTTCTATCTGGCACTCCTCATACAGGTACAAGAAGTGAAAATGCCATTTACTGTGCTACAACCACGACAATAGTAATGATACAAATTATAATAAATAAAAATGATTTGGCTGGGCCGTGGCTCAGTGGTCCAGGCACCTTGGCTGGTAATCCAGTCTGGCAGTGTGCCACAGGCTCGACTCCCGATCCCAACAGCCTTTACTGCATGTCTTCCCCCCCATCTCTCTCCCCATTTCCTGTCAGCCTACTGTCTGTCCCTCCATAAAAAATATAAAATAAAGGCGAAAGCCGCAAAAAATTTTTTTAAAGAAATGATTTGGATAGTAACTGCAGTTTGCTGCAGGTGTGGGTATATTGCAGTTGTGCAGATCTGCTTTATTCTGTTTATTACCGGAGCTATTTTGCATGAGCTGAGCTCTAACTAGCCCAGACGTTTTATTTCCTGGAAGCTCTAACCAGAGCGAGTTCAGCGAGTTCATCAGTGCTTTATTGGAACCTCTCCGGTTGCCTACGTCTGCTAAATGCTAAATGCTGAAGATGCAGATAATAATACACGCGTTTTGGTGTCCGTGTATGTATGTGTTTGTGGTCTTGGTTGTGTGCACTCGGTACTCTCTAAAAGGTATGAGTCACTATCAACATCGATGATGCCCAAAACGTTTTGATAGTTTCATTTTTCATCACTACTATCTTCGTATCGCACCCACAATCAGTTTTCTCTTTCCAGGGATTGACTAATGAAACCGAGAAATGGTGCCACAAATAAAACTACTTCAGACGGATAATGGATACAGATTTGTACGTGTGTATTAATTAGTTTCACATGGGTAGACCGTATGTGTGGGTATACTATAAGGAATGTTTTTGTCTCAACAAGAAATGTATACATTACAAAATCAATTTAAAATAAATTGTCCCCCTGCTGAACAGTAACAAACTGTGTTTTCCTGAGCACAAAAGCACATTTCACCTTTAACATTTGCTATGTATTCACATTCTATCATATCATCTGCAGTCACAGTGGTTCATTTACACGTTCGTGCTCATTGTAAATTGTGCAGGTTAAAACTGTACTGAATTCACTGCAAATATACTGTAATAACTGTACATTTGCATGTGATTTGCATGTCCAGTGTCCACACTGATAAACAGTAACATTGCATAAACATTTTTTAACTTTTTTTTGTTAATGTTGTTTTGTGTGGCTTTCGCCTTTATTTTATTATTTTTTATAGAGCGACAGAGACAGTAGGCTGACAGGAAATGGGGAGAGAGATGGGGGGGGGGGTGACATGCAGTAAAGGCCGTTGGTATCGGGAGTCGAACCCGCGGCACACTGCCAGACTGGATTACCAGCCAAGGTGCCTGGACCGCTGAGCCACGGCCCAGGCCAGAACTTGAGTGATTTGAGTGAACTTGGATTTTGGTTTACCGTCAGTGTTTTCATCAAATCAAATATTTGGTTTACAATACATTCTGTATA
Source organism: Electrona antarctica (assembly GCF_951216825.1). Classification (NCBI taxonomy): domain Eukaryota; kingdom Metazoa; phylum Chordata; class Actinopteri; order Myctophiformes; family Myctophidae; genus Electrona; species Electrona antarctica. Next base: position 24,019,125 of record NC_136793.1, read on the forward strand.
GTTGAGTCATTTGTGTCACTAGAGTCATTTTCAAGTTCGTTATATGAGATTATATCAACATTTGGTCTAATATTAATGTGAGAATACACATCACCCAGCACTACAAGGGGGGGTTGATTTTGTTCTGATTTGAGCAATCATTGTTCACGGTTGTTGCTTATGCTCTGCAATTATTCACAGTAAAATCGTCAGTGTTCATTCATCCGTTTGTAACCCTGTGTATGTAACCCCTGTGTGTACTTTTAGTACATGTACACTCTCAGAGTTAAATCTGTTTATTGTCTTCTTCTCAAAGAAGAAACTAGCTAAATTACAGTAGTTAGGGTTACCTGACGGTAAGGGTCCATTTGGTTACATTTGTACGCTCTCAGGCCCCCTTTCTCTTGGAACCATGGTGCTTTCTGGGAGCCTTTTCTCTGGGAACCATGGTGCTTTCTGGGAACCATGGTGCTTTCTGGGAGCCGGTGGCCATTTTTTGGTTCCAGTCCTGAACCAACTTTTAGGGTTCTGAACATTTCAATTTCAGTGGAAACACTCTGAACTGGTTCAATATTAGGAAACACTCTGAAATGGTTCAATATTAGGAAACACTCTGAACTGGTTCAATATTAGGAAACACTGAACTGGTTCAAAAAAAGGGGCCTTAGGGTCGTCTGAACACAGTGTGGAAAAGTTGCTTCTCGCACCTTTGAAAATATTTGAGTGCAGGAGTGTTGCTGCGTTTCTTTTTTTATGCAAAGAGGTGTGTGTTTGTGAGTGCAAGTTGAGTATGACACAGAAAATCTAGAGAAACATCTAAAGGAAGTAAGGTGGTTAGAGTCATGTGGACGACATGTTTGTGTCAGATCTCTCTCTCTCTCTGATGGAACTGATGATCTGATGTGTTGTATACTGTACAGTGTGTTCTTGCATAAGGACGCACACATGTACTGTAGCACGTGTTTACCTATTTTCCTGTCATCCTCCTCTGCGTGCGCCAACATCATATCTGTGTGTTGTGGCTTGCCTGTTTGCTTCCGCACGCGCATGTGTGAGGAACCGCACTGTTAGTGCACCTGACCTGGCTGGGTTGCCTTTGGAAAGCCCCTGAGGGAAAGCTGTGCCACGTCCTTACTGAATAGCCAATCTACAAGCTCACATCGTGTCGTCTCGCGACATGTTGTGAGCTTATAGATTGGTTCTTTTAGCAGCATGTCCCTGTCGTATGATGACGTAAACTAAGCAAGCATTACCTCAACGCACGCACGCACGCACGCACGCACACACACGCCATCTTTTGTCTGCTATTCCTTATTAAGTAATTAACTAAGTGGAGCCAATTGACTCAGAGTTAAATTAGAACTGAAGATTTTGATCCCGGCCACGGAAACTGCTGCAACAATTGGTATGAAACTTATTTGCATGCATACTCCCAGTAGGAATTTTTCCAATCTCATGGTGGCGCCTATAACTCTTGAACCACGGTTGGTATAATCAAAACATTCTTCTGCTGAATTCCTTACTGACTACCTGTTTAAGCCCCTCCTGCACAAATGTCCGCTTACATTTTGTCACCATTTTGCGTTTTCTTCAACTCAGATTTCAGATTTTGTCCAAAACTCACACAAATCCCCAGTCTTGAGTCATGTGATCAACCTGTGTCAGTCAGATATTCTTCATATTCCATTCTGTTTGGCAATGATTGGCTTCCAAAGTTTGTGGGAGTGTCCCGTGTTACAAAACATCCGTCCGATCTATCCCGAATGTGAAGCACACATTGAGGGGCCTCTGGACAACACAGAGCCAACAGTGATTTCACTTCCACCTGTATGTGGATGTGGATACTGAGTTGAGTGAATAGGCCTACTGTGTGAATACTAAGTGAATACCATGTTGGCTCAGAGGAGCACTCTTTTCTAGTATTGTGTGAGCACTGTGTTTGTGTGTTAATCAGAGGAAGGATCACACTGGAGTATCCAGTGAATCATCTCCAGTTGATTTCATGCCCTCAATGGCCACACCATTGGTCATCTATATTAGTTCCTTATTGAAGACACATTGGCCCATTAGTCAGTCTTAGTCAGTCTCCAGTGCTCTTTTTAATTTTACATTCTTGGATTTCTGTGCCTGCTTGCCTGTACTTTACTCTACTCAACTGTGCTTCCTTTTGAGTCAGACCTCATGTCCCTACTCCCCACCAGGCCCTTAGTCCTTTAGAGCCTGGTTCCCATTACAGGACCAAACACATTGAACATTTCACTGTTGTCGGACAGAAACCTCCTATGTCCATATTTTAAGTTTTTTTTGTTGCAAATGAACACCATACTTGATCATAGTACGGCGTCACACAAGAAATGCATCAAACGTAGCAGATCCACAAGCTTGTCAATCCTCTAATTTTGATGTTGTGGTCTTATGAGGTTTCCACCCGACAGCGACGATTTATATTATAATCTATCTCTCACTCTCAGTATACCCTAAAAAAAGAAAAAGGAAAATCTGACTCAGGATTTTTTCTTTTTTTTTCATCCTGTCACCAGCTTACAGTTGGCTGATTGGTCAGTGCGGAGTAGCATTTCTCACCATGCAAAAGAAATAGCTTATTTTTGAGTGGTGTAAACCACTCCTACGACTGGCTTTGTTAGTTTACGTGTCTGTCTGTCTGTGCTCCAAAAATGAGCATGGTTGATGCTGATTGGTTGATGCTGATTTCATTACGTCAGACATTACGTCAGACCACAGCTGATCAGGCTATATAATACCTTACACCACTCAGTTCACACGGGTGTGATTTTTTATGCTGCGCTGCAGATATTTAACTAGTTAACTCCAGCTCTGGAACGTCTCACTTGGCTTTGAAGCAAGAGAAACACATAGTCTATATAGCCGATCTACAAGCTGAGCGAGATGGTAGATGGGCTGTCATGTGACGCAGCAGCAGCATAAATGGTTTTCAGCGGGACAATGGCACTGGGCAGGGACAGAGAGAGGAAGGGCAGGGCAACAAGAAAGGATTGAACCCCCTGGCCAAAGGTTGCTTTATTATTTCATCCATAATAGATTACACAAAGTTCTGCTTTTCATCTCTGTTTAACTGTGTTTATAACTAAGGTGCTTCAGTGACAGTTATTAATGAGTTCTGGCACCACAAATTGGTCAGAACTCAGAAGTGAATGTCCAAGGGCAAGGCGTGTGTGTGTGGGTGAAAGGTCGTGTTGCACACAAAAGGCCTTGATTGTACTTGTCTTTACACGTATGCATAGTTACTGGACACACATACACGCCCATAACTGACCCGCAGTCATACATACACACCCATAACTGACACACATACTGTAGCCATACATTGTGCACACACACATGATACAGTACACACACACACGCACACACACACACACACACACACACACACACACACACACACACACACACACACACACACACACACACACACACACACACACACACACACACACACAGATGAAGGCACTGAATGCATTCGCACTAAAAACAGACATATAATGAATTTCTCCATTTCTCAGGAGGGTTATCTCAGTTTCAGTGGTTTTTGTTCAGCTTGTACTTTCAGTGTTGGTAATATATTAATATATGCACACATGTATGCCTTCGCACACATACAGTTGGGTGCCACCGATATTGTCCCTTATCATTTGACCCATTTAGGCCTGACCTCATTTTTTTTTTAAATCCTTCTAAATCCTCCAGTTTTCTGAAATAAATATTTTCACGATTTTTCAAAAATAGCAGACCTACAAGCTCGTAGCGCGCCACTCGGTGGCGCGCTATGAGCTTGTAGATCTGCTATTTTTCAATAGCTAAATTATAACATAATGTTTAAAACACCAAAAGGGGTTCCCGCCCAAACTGTTTTGCGCAGATCACGCAAACCTCAGCAAAAAGAAAAGGACAATATCGATGGCCTCCAACTGTATTCTGCAAACTATGAAGAAAGGATATTTATATAGGCCTAGATATTGATATCTTTCTCAGAGTTAGTTGGACAATATACAATATTCTGACATTATTATCTTATTACAAAACATATATAGTCTGTGTGTTCTCATGCAGTGTCCTAGGTTGAAGGACTTTTTATGTTGTGACTTATCACAGGTTTATTTTATAAAATTGTTTAAAGCATGCAATATTGTATTGGTATTGAACCTGAAGAAGTGCACAATGTCAGTCATCAAAGAGCAACATAATTAATTGGGCTGTATTCTGTGGAGCTTACATGTATTCAATAACATTCAGATGTACTGTAGAATTACATTGACGTTCGTGAACAAACCGAAAGCGACTATGCACGTATAGTACATCTAGAGTATGTGCGTTTCAGTCTGGGTCGCTTTTCTTTTTACGGCAACCACGTGAAGTCATTACTGGGAATTTAGTTCAGTTCCTGTGAATGTGCTTTCTTAATACTTTAACACTATCAGTGTTTCAGAGAAGTTTTGCAGGGAGGGCAGCCCAATGAACTGGTGACACATTTAATCATTACAGCAGACTAGGTCTCTGACATTTCTGAATGCCTGCGACAGGTTTCCTAGAACACTGAACACTCTCATCACTCTCGGTCTCTCGGTAATGATGCTAGTTTTCGGTGTTAGTGTGTGTGCTTCCCACATCCTTGATCAATGTCACATACAGTAGCTACAGAGCAGATTGTGATCGTGATCAGTCCGAATTATCTGTGAGGCATTGCTTTTACATCTAGTCGGATGTCAGGAGGGGTTGTCTGCATTAAACAATTTCTTTCCCTCTGTGGAGACACGCTTTTGCGGTATTCAGAGCATACTGATATAACAAAACTTAGTAAGTCTTGAGAGGTTAGCTGAAGCCTAACATGTCCTATTAGTCAACCTTACATTGTTGAAAAGGCAAACAAATGCCTAGCCCAGACAAAGCCGTCCGGAGTATCAATATACTGTATTTCTCAACCCATTTTAAAATGTCCTTGAACCACCTTGGGATCCTGGTGTTGGGTGGTCTTCATTTGAAAAAGCAGACATTTCAAACAGTACAGTTTGACCGCTTTTCAATTTTAATCTCAAATTTCCTGCTCTACTTTTGCAAATCAGAGGAGGTCTCTAGAGTTAATCACAGCATAAGACACCACATGTGGCAACGTGACACTAGCTTCAAGATGCAGAGAAACACTTTCAGACCTGTTAGCTTGTTGAACTTTGAGAGAATTATTTAGGTGGCAAAAGGAGGACATGCTCCAGTCTGGATGTATTATGGGGAACAACGATGATAGATACACCTTTAAGTTGTGTAACAACAGCCCCATCATCGGCATCAGTATCAGTAATACATCATCTCAAAGAAAGTACAGCTAGAAAGGTGCATATCTCCACCAGACAAGGTTACCTACCTGCCTACCTGAAAATGCAAAATGGTGGAAAATCTAATGGACATGGTGGGCGCACTGGGCTATAAGGAGTTGCGTCATGCTCTGTCTACAAATACATAGACGGCAGTATCCTGCAAGAAGGAGTGGGAGTCCTCTTGGCCTGCCCTACACGTTGTAGAAGGAGTGGGAGTCCTCTTGGCCTGCCTTACACGTTGTAGAAGGAGTGGGAGTCCTCTTGGCCTGCCTTACACGTTGTAGAAGGAGTGGGAGTCCTCTTGGCCTGCCCTACATGTTGTAGAAGGAGTGGGAGTCCTCTTGGCCTGCCTTACACGTTGTAGAAGGAGTGGGAGTCCTCTTGGCCTGCCCTACACGTTGTAGAAGGAGTGGGAGTCCTCTTGGCCTGCCTTACACGTTGTAGAAGGAGTGGGAGTCCTCTTGGCCTGCCCTACACGTTGTAGAAGGAGTGGGAGTCCTCTTGGCCTGCCCTACACGTTGTAGAAGGAGTGGGAGTCCTCTTGGCCTGCCTTACACGTTGTAGAAGGAGTGGGAGTCCTCTTGGCCTGCCTTACACGTTGTAGAAGGAGTGGGAGTCCTCTTGGCCTGCCCTACATGTTGTAGAAGGAGTGGGAGTCCTCTTGGCCTGCCTTACACGTTGCCACCGCTACATCTGAGAGAAGGTAGTGGACCATGCTGAACCAACTGTGTACTGCAGGGATTGACTGCTATAAAACATCTATGGAGAAGTGGGGCCTGGAAGGCAGCACAAGCATGAAGAAGTGGGGCCTGGAAGGCAGCACAAGCATGAAGAAGTGGGGCCTGGAAGGCAGCACAAGCATGAAGAAGTGGGGCCTGGAAGGCAGCACAAGCATGCGGCGAGTGCGGGGAGGTTCAACAGACTGCCGACCACATAATCACCACCTGTGCCCTGTATACATTGTAGATCAGAGGCTGGCCCCTTTGATGTGGGACCTGAGACGAGGGCGTGGCTGCACGACATTGAGTTGGACATCTGATGATGGTACATGAAAGAAGAAGAAGAAGAAGAAGTCATGCTCGAAGTGATCCAGGGACATTTTTGTTTAGCGACAGACAGACAGACAGACAGACAGACAGACAGACAGAAAATATAATCTCTGTCACCAGCCTTCAGCCTGGTGAAGATGGTCAACTGAATATGTTAAAGATGGAGTGCCATGATTTGTTTCTGATCATCATACCTGATGATCATGTTTTAGGGCGGGGGGGGGGGATCACTAGTGGATAGCGTTGGCCACGGTGACACTCTGAGGGCCAGTGGATAGCGCTGGCCATGGTGACCCTCTGAGGAATAGTGGATAGCGCTGGCCACGGTGACCCTCTGAGGACTAGTGGATAGCGTTGGCCGTTGGCCACGGTGACCCTATGAGGGCCAGTGGATAGAGCTGGCCACGGTGACCCTCTGAGGGCTAGTGGATAGCGCTGGCCACGGTGACCCTCTGAGGGCCAGTGGATAGAGCTGGCCACGGTGACCCTCTGAGGGCCAGTGGATAGCGTTGGCCACGGTGACCCTCTGAGGGCCAGTGGATAGCGCTGGCCACGGTGACCCTCTGAGGAATAGTGGATAGCGCTGGCCACGGTGACCCTCTGAGGACTAGTGGATAGCGTTGGCCGTTGGCCACGGTGACCCTATGAGGGCCAGTGGATAGAGCTGGCCACGGTGACCCTCTGAGGGCTAGTGGATAGCGCTGGCCACGGTGACCCTCTGAGGGCCAGTGGATAGAGCTGGCCACGGTGACCCTCTGAGGGCCAGTGGATAGCGTTGGCCACGGTGACCCTCTGAGGGCCAGTGGATAGAGCTGGCCACGGTGACCCTCTGAGGGCCAGTGGATAGCGTTGGCCACGGTGACCCTCTGAGGGCCAGTGGATAGCGTTGGCCACGGTGACCCTCTGAGGGCTAGTGGATAGCGTTGGCCACGGTGACCCTCTGAGGGCCAGTGGATAGCGTTGGCCACGGTGACCCTCTGAGGACTAGTGGATAGCGCTGGCCACGGTGACCCTCTGAGGGCTAGTGGATAGCGTTGGCCACGGTGACCCTCTGAGGGCCAGTGGAATGTTGAGTGTCAGTCAGTAGCCATGGAGATGGCCTTGAGAAAGGGACCCTGGGAAGAACGTTGGGGACTCCAAACATCCTGTGTGTGTGTGTGTGTGTGTGTGTGTGTGTGTGTGTGTGTGTGTGTGTGTGTGTGTGTGTGTGTGTGTGTGTGTGTGTGTGTGTGCGTGCGTGTGTGACTGTGCGTACGTGTATGCGCGAGTGTGTGTGTGTGTGTGTGTTGTGTTGAAAGACACTGTATATGTGTGGGTGGTTTAGGCTCCATGGATGCATCCGTTGCTGTTTATTTCTGTTTGTTTGTGAACAACTTCCATAAAGTGTTTATGCCAGCTGGCGTGTGGAGACCTTTGTGAATTGTGCAGCAGCATAACTCGACTTTAGGTCCGTATTATAGTGTTATGGGCCAGATAGGTCCCACCTCACCTTAAAGGGGAATTCAGCCTTTTTGGGCTCTCAAAACATTATCTTAAACGCCTCAAATTCACATGAAATTTACAGCACAATGGACCTACTTAACTTCCAAAATCTAAGTGAGCACATCAATACCAGGATGACATTTTGATGAAGAGTTGTACCTTTTGTGTGAGTTTGGCATATCAGACAGTAACAATCATGAATAGGTGAATAAAACATAAAAAAGTAGGACTAAACACATGACATAATGTCAAAAAGGCTTGTATGCACCTTTAACATTTCAGGTTTGCCAGTATAGCGCACATACTCATACTCTACCCTACTACTCTACTTGTCTTGCATACGCTAACATTGCATCATGTTGTAGTAGCTTGAAGATCAGTTATTTTTGACAAGCAACACCATTTTGCAATGGAGTATTAGAAGTTAAAATGGTTCAAACTTCAGCCAGTAGCATATCAGCATATCCCAGCCACTATATTAACTGTGTGTGTGTGCGTGTGTGCGTGCGCGTGCGCGTGCGTGTGTGTGTGTGTGTGTGTGTGACCGTGTGTGTGACCGTGTGTGTAACTGTAAAGCTGAAACTGAGTAGTGAAAGCTTGACTCAGACTGAAAGGCTAAATAGTGAAAAGCGAAATATTGCAGGGTCATAATATTATACTGTAAATTGAAGTAGACTATGCTTTTCATAGTGCTGATTTACAGTAGTTTAACCGAGTGTTGTTATTCAGCATTTTGTATCCCTCTAGAGAGTCTAGAACAAGTCTGCATTGTTGGTCAGAGCATTATAGAAGGGTTGTTGTTTTTTAAGAACAAACAGGATCTATAAAATGCTTCCCCCCACAGAGTTGTTTGGTTTATGGAGAGACTACAGACCACTAACTTCCGACGTAGTCTTGTGGGTTATGATATATCCTCATCCTACATGTACAATGTGGTGGTGGGACTACTAGTCTGTAGGGCTGGGCAAAATATCACTATGAGAGAACATCCAACATCCAAACGGGAAGCACGCACATCTCAAAAACGTTGACGGGTGCAGGACAAAAAATCCTGATGAAGACCCGGAGGGGTCGAAACGTTGATTACTGATTTCCTAAATAAAACTACTGGGAGTTTAAAGAACGGTGTGCGGACTTCCTTCCAAACTATCACTAATACATCAATATTGTGATATGACACTATAGATATTGTTTGTGATTTTGCATATGATATGCACATGCCTTATGCCATATTATGATATGCAGCATATCATAATAGTGTGATATGGCATAAGTGTCTTTTACTGGTTTTAAATACCTAAGTGAGTAAGCCCTATATTTTATAGTCTAGTGATGTGACCCATTGTGAGCTTCAGCCGATCATTCCAAAATAAAGCCAGCCATGGGGTTTATTTAGCAATAATGACTGGCTCCGTGTACGTTACATAGGGGAGTGGTGAATAAATGAATGACATTAATGACTGTGGCACTGGCTGGCCTATCCTATCATACACACTCGCTCTGTTGTCTCATGCTCCCTCTTGCTGTCTCGGTCTGTGTGTCAGTATGTTTATGTGGACCAGAGTTTGGTACGAGGCGGTGGCTGGTAGAGAGAGAAGTCAGATTAGAAGAGCTTTTTGTTTATTTTAACAAGAATGGGGTGAATGCTTAGCTTACTGTCCCGAAGCGGCCCTGCTTTTCAATGTCTATTCAGACACAGACCTCAATACACATACCACAAGAAACAATAATAATCCCACCGTTGCCTAACACTAGTTTAATTTTTAAAAATAAGAATAACACAACTTTTGTTTAATTAATTAATTTGATGCCCAGAGATGGGCACAGGGGCACAAAGCGAAAAAGTACCATTTTCTTTGTGTGTGCAAATGTGTACATGTGTGCTCGCACATGTGAGCGGGTTGGAGTTTTAGTGAATATTTACAGAATGGAGTACAAGGCAGTTTCACAGACATATGGCCTGTCATGTTGTTGCTCAAGCAGTCAGACATCTGTTGCTTGTTTTTTTTCTTCTTTTTTTTTTTTACAGACGTACCACGTACCACACATATGGTTCCTCCAAGACACTTCTTAGTCAGAAACTCATTCAGTCGCTCATAAAGAATTCCTCTCAATGAGTCAGATACCTCTCATATCCTCAACGATGAGCCTGGCGTGCCTCTGCGCGGTAGTGTGCACATAGCCGCACTCACTGCCCCTCTCTCTCTCTCTCTCTCCCTTATGTAAGACAGTCCTAAAATGATCTTAAAGGGTGGTCTGGCATGTTGAGCCACTTGACTATGACTCACGGTATACTTGACATTACTGCCAACCATTTCTCTCAGTTTGCAGAGACTTGGAACTTATCATTGCATTTGAATGCATTTTAAAGTGCAGATAGATTTGACACATCTAGCAGATATGCGATGCGAGAGTGCAGTCTAGCCCAGGGGTTCTCAACGTTTTTGGCCGGGGACCCCCGGAAATGCTTTGGCAATGTCTCGGGACCCCCGCCCCGCCCCCTCCCGACCCCCAATATAAATTGACTGCTACAATAACCTTAAACCATTTTGGGCGGGAACCCCTTTTGGTGTTTTAAGCATTGTTATAATTTAGCTATTGAAAAATAGCAGATCTACAAGCTCATAGCGCGCCACCGAGTGGCGCGCTACGAGCTTGTAGGTCTGCTATTTTTGAAAAATCGTGAAAATAAAATTTAAAAAAAAATCTTTTTTTTTTTTTTTTTTTTAATAATTTGGGGACCCCCTAAAATAATTTGGCGACCCCCCGAGGGGTCGCGACCCACGGGTTGAGAACCCCTGGTCTAGCCAATACCAACTCGGGACTCCTGAATAGCTGCCCTCCACACTCCTGTCTAGCAGCATCAGGGTCTTGAGCTCTACAGTGTTGTTAGCTAAGCTGTCTCGCCGCAGTGCGTCTATGTAACGGTAATGGTTCTAACTGTAGTCCCTGGGGAAAAGATAGACGTTTGAATGTCAATGACTTTATAACCAAACATGCAGTGACGTTTGGCCAATGTTTACTCAATTCCTTAGTTAAGTTTGGTAATGCTTTAATAACTCTGGGGAAAATGTAAACATATGCTGAATCTAAAAATAAAGCCGTTAATGGAAAAACGATGTTTATCACAAAGCTGTGAGTGGACAAAGACATGTATTGGTGTGGTCCTTTAAACAGTTTTAAATAATGCATGTGCCCTGAATCCTACGATCCCTATTAAAGATTTCAGCATACAAAATAAACGTTCTCGGAGCAACTTCAAAACTTTGCGGATGTGGCAACATGTCGCGCTAATCCCCCCTGTTGTTTTTTCATTCTTTTACAACTCTCCAAATGAGTCATGTTGCTCTCATCTCTGGCTCACCGAGCCTCTCATTAATATGATTAGGCATTGTGGTGAAGGCAGAGGAACTGTACAGTTATGGAGTGCACTCATGAGATGGGCAAAGTCAGGAAATGGGGAGGGGGGTTAATATATTCTTTTGATGCATCTGTGTGTGCGGGGGCGTGTGTGCGTGTGTGTGTGTGTGTGTGTGTGCGCGCGTGTCTAAGGCTTTTTGTAAATGTGTGTGCCCAGGATTAAGACAGACATTCCTGGGACTCACACACTGTCACATAGACTCATACTCATCCGGCACACAAAGCTCCCTGGAATCCACCTCCCTGCTCTTTCTCCTGTCTCTCTCTCTCTCTCTCTCTCTCTCTTGTCTTCCACTGTCTCGGACGCTTCCTCTTGCTCCCTCTGCCCTCTTCCCGCTGCTCTCTCCCGCTCTCTCCTTCCTGCTGCTCCTGCATGCAACATGTCCCACAGGAGTGACTGTTGATCCTACCGTTTCTTGTTGAGATGTACAGTTGGGTGCCACCGATATTGTCCCTTATCATTTGACCCATTTAGGCCTGACCTCAAAATTTTAAAAAAATCCTTCTAAATCCTCCAGTTTTCTGAAATAAATATTTTCACGACTTTTCAAAAATAGCAGACCTACAAGCTCGTAGCGCGCCACTCGGTGGCGCGCTATGAGCTTGTAGATCTGCTATTTTTCAATAGCTAAATTATAACAATGTTTAAAACACCAAAAGGGGTTCCCGCCCAAAATGGGTTAACTGTCCTTTTGCGCAGATCACGCAAACCTCAGCAAAAAGAAAAGGACAATATCGATGGCCTCCAACTGTAGACTACTAGACTAGGGGTGCAACAGTTAATGGAACTCACCGGTTGAAATAACACTGTGGTACAATTAAGTATAAAAGAGGGCGTACGTTTTTTAACACTCTGGCCGGTCAAAACGGAGGTCTCCGTCCTATTAAATAATTCCGCCCAACGCCAAGGACGGAGATGAATCAAAAGACGGAACATTACTGGTTTCATAACAGAGCACACCAGTCTACAGCCTGGGAGCGTCTATTGAGCATTCCATGTCATTTACGGTTGGGACGTCATCCAAAGTGTTCCCCCTCCATTTTAATGGATGGGATCAAAAATCTTAAAACATGAATAACTCTTAATCTAAATCAATGATTCCAATTCTAACCAAAGAGTGTGTTTTTGACAGCCCATCGCGGTCCCGTCGCTAGTCGCGTTAGAAGTAGGCCTAATCATACTGTACCTCCGTTGATTGTCGATCCTCCCGGGGGTCTTTTGGCTACATGCTATTATATCTAGCACTAACCAAGATGGTGCCGTGCCACCTTGAAATGGGCTCTGAGGCTACAAATCGCTGGGCGCATTGATTTAATGGTTCCAAATGACGCTGGGTGATAAGAGTGTTAATCAGAAATAAATAAATAAATGATGTACATTGTACATTTTGTCACTTAAAAATCCATTTAGTTGAGGATTCCTCAGCTGAGATTGATGGTGGCCTTACCACAAACTATACGGAGGAGTCAGGACACAGGTTTCAAATGCTTAGTCAGGAAGTAGTTTAAAAAGCAGGTGGCTTGCGCACATCCAGTTCCTCGCTGGAGCTGGACAAAAGGTAGATACATACAGAGAAGGAGAAGTCCGCACACAGTCTTTGCTCCAACAGTGTTTATTTTTGTTAAAACACTCACGGCACACTGTTGGAGCAAAGACTGTGTGCGGACTTCTCCTTCTCTGTTAGTCAGGACTGCCCAGCATATATATATATATATAACTGTGTGGATATCATTTATTTTCGAGTGTGCCAAATAAGCTATCTTTTTCTTTCTTTCTCTCTTGTTCACAATGTCAGACACACACAGACATACACACACATGCACGCACGCACGCACGCACGCACGCACGCACGCACGCACGCACGCACGCACGCACGCACGCACGCGTTCATAGTCATCAGCTCTCAATAAAAGTTGCTGACTGTCATTCTACATGCATTGTGTTCTGCCGTCAACATGGCTTCATTCCTCATATGACCTCTGACCCACCATACGTGTGTGCGTGTGTGCGTGCGTGTGTGTCTTTGTTTGGACACATGTGTAGCTGCAGGCTCTGTATTTTTCCTGGACATAAATCTGACATTATACCATCATGGTCTTTTTGCTGGGTTCGTATGCATCAGCTGCAATGGCGGGAATAAGAGTAGGAGAAGGCAAAGCGACAAAGGTCATGAGTCAGATTCCGATGCACAACATGGTACACACCCCACTCCGTGGGGTACTTCCACTCAAATGGGGCGGCTGTGGCTCAGGAGGTAGAGCAGGTCGTCCAATGATCCCTGAGTCGGCGGTTCGAATCCCGGCTCCTCTTGTCCACAAGTCGAAGTGTCCTTGGGCAAGACACTGAACCCTACTGTACATTGCCTCCAATGAGTTGGTTGGTGTGAGCTTGCCACCATTGGTGTGTGAATGTGGGAAGTGAGGACGCTGGCATTGACTGTGCGCCGCTTCACCTCCCAATGTATGAATGAATGAACCATTGTAAAGCGCTTTGAGCACTTGGAAAAGTGCTCAAATTCATTATTATACACACATACTGTAGCTCTGCACCACTCAAAAACTGATACTTGTGACCAATGGACCAATGGGTCCATGGCACACTGGTATAGAGCATACAGTAATAGACACATACTGTATACACCTACACATGTAGAGGTTTTTACATTCAAGAGGCGTATATTTTAAACCGTATACATTTTACTGTGCTGTGCACATAATAATGTTAACACACATTTACACACAGACAGGCCACCACTGAGCAGGAGGAGACATTCAGGGCAGTGCTCAGCAGAGACGCTAACAACTAACAACAGCTAACAAGCCCGCGCAGACAGATGCACACACACACGCGCGCACACACACACACACACACACACACTGCCAGACGGGTGTACAAAGATACTTGCACACACAGATGCATAGAGTTTACTTCACACAGCCATGGGCACACATTCAGTTGCTTCTCAGGCTTGTGGTGGGCCATCTGGAGCCCTTCTCCTTTGAGTTGGGAGCTGTGGTCACTGGAGACATGGAGCGGGGGAGAAAGAATAACCCACATCCACGTTTATTCATGTAAATGGCTAAATTAGGTCCAGTGGTCTCCTGTGGTCTGTACATCCACTGGTCATCATAGTGAAGAAAGCAGGGGCCAAATGGCCAATTATAGGGCTGTAACTATAGGCCTATCGATTATTTTCTTAGCGATTATTCTATTGATTACTCTTATATTTGAGAAGCGCTTAAAAACTTGATCTTTAATTGGATCAATAAAACATCAATAAAACGTTGCCTACATTTCTAAGTGCATAAATAAAAAACACTGACTGCAACGGTTTTTACTATTTTGTAATTACTACACTAATTTAATGAAGTAGAATAAATACCTATTTTCTTTCTTTAAAATCATGTTTTTCTATTTATGTAGAACATGATTTTTTTTTTAGTTTTCTTTTTTTAGATTTGTTCTTGGCTTTTGTTTTGTGCCTTAATTGATAGTTACAGTGAAGAGGGACAGGACAGAGGGAGATAGAGACAGGGAGAGACATGCAGCAAAGGTCGTCATGAACGAGACTCGAACACGTGACACGTGAGCACTGTGAACTTGTAGATCAGCTGTCTTCAGTTTGTCTATTTTCACCTTGTTTGTCTACTTTTGCCAAATGTTTGTCTATTTTTTTCCTATTATGACATACAGTATACCCAGAATAGGAAGGCTAAGCCACTGCGATAAGGTACATACATGTGGTAAAAAACTAAACAAAAACGAAAAAGCATGAGAAAAGCCCAGACATGAAAGGATGTGGTGTGGAGGGGGAGGTATGGGGGCGGTAGTGCACTGTGTACGGAGCACACCTGTTGGACACAAAGACACTTAATGACACAGGATAGGATCTGCTCTCTCACCCGCTCTCGTCCATTCATCCTTTTATTTTTTATCTCTTTATTTACAGTATTCCTTTCTTTTCTTCCGGACATGTTATGAGTCATGTTTTGTCCCCCACCCCCCATGTTGTGTCTGCTAGTTGTATTCTGCATGTGCTTCTGTCTGAATGTTAATGTTAATGTGTGTGTGTGTGTGTGTGTGTGTGTGTGTGTGTGTGTGTGTGTGTGTGTGTGTGTGTGTGTGTGTGTGTGTGTGTGTGTGCGTGTGTGTGTGCGTGTTGCAGGCCTCCAGTCCAAAACTGACAGCTCGGTGCTCTGACATCCAGGAGGTTCGACGCTGCAATCGTCTGGAAATGCCAGACAACATCAACACGTTTGTTTTAAAGGTACACCACACACACACACACACACACACACACACACACACACACTAGTGTTGGAGAAATTGGGACGATAATCGTTATTATCGTTGGCCACAATAATCGCGACATGAAAGGTAAAATGTGTCCCACCAAACATTGACAATATGAGTGCAAACATGTACTCTTTTACTGTCTACTATATACTGTGAGATCCACATTCGGAACGGAGATATTTCTCCTGCAACCAGCTGGTCCGTTTCAGTAGAAACAAACATGAAAAGAAAGCAGGCACTGCATGTGAGCTAGCATACGCTAGCATTTTACTTTTATTGGTTCCACATTACACCACTGAATTGTTTACTACCATGAAACTTTGATGAACCCTCTATACTGAACCAGAGAGGATTCAGAGGAAGTTAATGGTTTGCATTGCATTTCTATAGGGGAAGAGGAAATACGTCCTAGATGATACATAATGCACAGTCATCCAGTATCGCTTGACTTACTTAGAATTCCTTTTTAAGTATGGTACCAACTTGTCTGTAGACTGTAATTTGGAACAAAGATCATAAGGTCGGGTGATATGGACAAATATAGAGGGTGATATGGACAAATATATCGTGTGATATGGACAAATATATCGCAATGTTTTTGATCACATACATCAATATTGATATTGTGGGGATGACTATTGGTGCTTTCACCAAATATTTAAATGATGAGACTTAATCATCATTTCAGACTTATAATCATCAGTTATGGTGATATATGGTGATAGTTATATCGTTATATCGTCGACTGCAGCTATATACGAATTCAATGGGTAAAGTCAAATAATAGAAGAATGACCATAGATTACATGTCCATTCCATGGGTTAAGATTAGGTTTTCTTTTTTATTCTCCTCACTAATCACAATATCACAGTCTACAATACATTCATGAGCTGGACAGGCACAACATTTTTGTTGGATACAGCCACACAGAGAGAGAGAGAGAGAGAGAGAGAGAGAGAGAGAGAGAGAGAGAGAGAGAGAGAGAGAGTCAGAGAGAGAGACAGAATACGCCTACATAGAGTCATTATTTGCCACCATGCCAGTCATGAACCAATACAGTCACCCTGTCAAAACAATTCACAACTGACCTCAGCAACCACAACGCAACACACATCATAACCTACTGTGTATTAACATTTGGAATTGATGGTTATGTCAAAGCCCAAAACCTCTAGCTCGAACCAAAAGGAAATCCACTCTACCTATTGAAGTGGAGCCACATACACATACATACTGTTCCCTGTTACAACTCGCCTTCAACGCCAGATATAACACAACATACAAACTGTAGATTCACATCAGCATTCAATTCCAGAGACAGAAACAGTTACTGAACATGTTTCATTGCCACCCAGTCATTGGGTCCCCAAAACGACAGCAATAGTACACCAGCTTGAATCACACTAGTATACAAGTACACACAGCAACATACAACACACGCAGCAGCAGCAACATACAACACACGCAGCAGCAGCAACATACAACACACGCAGCAGCAGCAACATACAACACACGCAGCAGCAGCAACATACAACACACGCAGCAGCAGCAACATACAACACACGCAGCAACATACAACACACGCAGCAACATACAACACACGCAGCAGCAGCAGCAGCAGCAGCAGCAGCAGCTGCAGCAGCTGCAGCAGCAGCAGCAGCAGCAGCACAGAAGCAAAACGGCGAGCCTTAGTTCCCGTGTACAAAATGGTCGAGAAATGACAGAGTTAACGCGTTGCAGCTTTCCGTGCTCGGACAGACACACACACACACACACACACACACACACACACACACACACACACACACACACACACACACACACACACACACACACACACACACACACACACACACACACACACACACACACACACACACACACACACACACATACATACGAAGGGGTACACGTAGCTGCGTAATGGAGAGGAGGCACCACTCAAAACAACGTTCCTACCTTAGCCGTCTTCTACTTGACTTCATCAGATGTGTAAGTGATGCCAGGGTCAAACTTTAGAACCCATGGGTAGAGAGATAGAGCCTCCGACTCTCTCTCTAGTTCATGATTAGCCCTCCAGCGGCGTCTCCAGTCATCTCCATCCTCCATACATCTGGCCAGTACTCCCAGTATCAATAGCACAGACAAGCCTCATTCTCCTGGCTGCCAGCTTCTCACTCAGCCTTGGATGTTTAGTACTGCACACTGCATTCTGGTGTAGTGCAGTAGTCAGGGATTTAAGGCAGGCTCTTAGGGTCCAGCATTCACAGCATGTCACAGGAGAATGGACCTTGGTGGTCTGGGGTCATCACCCTGGCTCGTGTACCTGTGGAGCAGGTTTAGAGAGAGACCATAAGCTTTGAGTATAAGTGAGAATGTAAGGTAGAAAGAAAGAAAGTTAGCTGACCAAGAGCCACACAGTGTACACTGTACCCTGTCACAACTCACTAGCAACAGCAGACAAAACACAGCCAGTATATACTGTATATGTATACTGCATCCTTCCGGTTACAACACACAGCCTAATAGTATACAGTATACCACAGCCTAGTATACGTATAGGTGTATGTCTATACGTAATGTTAGTTTTATATTGGATAAATAAAATAATACATTTTAGGAAAGAAGCTGTGGGGACTTTGGATATGCCTGGACTATGGTTTGCCGTGCAATAAATTGAGATTTAGATGTGTAATTCAGGTTATAACACTTGGTTCAATATCACTTTCAATTAAACCATCATTGGAAAACAGTTAAATATGGAGTGCTGTGATTTCTTTCCCCCCTAAAACATAATCCTCATAATCATCGGCGGCGGTGGCTCAGGGGTTGAGTGCCTGGATGGGAACCGCAAGGTTGCCAGTTCGAACCCGGGCTCCCCCAGAGTTACTGTCGAAGTGTCCTTGAGCAAGACACTGAACCCCTAATTGCTCCCGATGAGCTAGTTGGTACCTTGCATGGTTTCCGCTGCCATCGGTGTATGAATGTGTGTGTGAATGGGTGAATGTAATGCACAATCTATGTAAAGCGCCTTGGATAAATGCACCATTTACCATCAAGTACTATGATTATACTAGGAGGAATATTTCTTTCCAAAA
Organism: Electrona antarctica; assembly: GCF_951216825.1. NCBI lineage: Eukaryota > Metazoa > Chordata > Actinopteri > Myctophiformes > Myctophidae > Electrona > Electrona antarctica. The sequence continues at coordinate 24,037,799 of NC_136793.1, forward strand.
AGTGTTAAAATTATGTTTTTGTGTGGCCACACCCACCAGTTAATTAAGTATACCTGGTTTTCACCTTAGCACCACCCACCTGAACTTAAGCCTCGCCCACAGCTGTTGTTGTATGATAATGTGGGAGGAGTTAGGGGAGGGGTTAGGGTTATGATGACACTAAAATGGCGCTATTTCGATTGGGCCTTTTGACTCAAAGGCTGTCAGCTTTCAGGAAGAAACCGAAAATACACAGGGAAGACATATTTGAATATTATAACTAGACCTGGGGGTCTAGTAGAGTAATGTTAACTCCATAGACACATGCAAAACAGAAAAAGTACAAAAATCACGGCACTCCATCTTTAAGAATGAAGTTTCTTTTTTTTTTATAATATTTATTTTATTTGGAAAGAGCAGTACAGTATAGACAGCATTTATATTTATACATAGGACACAAGTGCAATTCCCAGTTTTTTTTTTTTTCACCCCTCCTCCCTCCCTCCCCCCTCATGCCCCCTCCAAGTGACTCCATCTCCAATATCTCTGTATAATCCTCACTTTCTTCAGATGGACTACATTATGGCATCAAGTCAACACTTAACAGGGGCAACAGGACAATATCACTTCAGAGTATGTACATTTCAGGAGAAAAGGAAGAAAGAGTGGGCAGAAAATACACACAATAATAATACCGTAAATGGACAAAAAACATGTAAACCTGAGTTCCAGCAGTGGACCCCTTCCACTGCCCAACCTCCTAACTAAGGGATAACCTCTATTCCCTGCTGGTGCTAGAGGGCCCTCAACCCTAACCTGACTAGTCAGGTTACCTCAAACCCTGATGACAGCTATGAATGAAAATTCTTGCATAGTAGTATGTCTCGATCTTATCAAAACAAATGCAGCATTGTTGTATCTAGTAGAAAATAACCCCCCCACCCCACCCCTAGCTTATCAGTTAACTTTCCGTGATATAACATTGCACATATTTAATCCCACATTATTTCAAGTCATACAGTGTGTTGAAACCCATTCATTCCCCCAGATTATCAATTCAATTTCAGTGATATATTAGTGACACACACACTTTCGTTTCAATTGCATCAATATACCCCCCCCCCCCCCCCCCCCCCTTTTGTATGCCTTCGAAAGAAAAATAAAGGAGATTAGTCTGTATCTTCACGTCTGAAAACTTGCAGCCTCTCTATGTATCCTGGAGCCCCGCTGGCCCGCGGTGGGCGAGCTCCCCCCGCCGTCTGCCACGCACACCTCCTGATCCTCTCCCAGAGCGTCGTTGGTCTCTTGATCACTTCAACCGCCAGTCCACGCCTCGCCAGGTCTGCCGTCGCCTCTTCCACTGTAGCATATGTCTTCATCCCATCGGCATGGTGGACTCTTAGTCGCGCAGGAAACAGCGTCTGGAACCTTGTGTCGTTTGTTTTTAGGACCCTCCGTGCCTCAGCATATTCTTTTCTTTTGGCCAATATTTCTGGTGCATAATCATGATCGAGGCTGATTTTACAGTTTTGCCATGTAAAGCCCTTCTTCTCCCAGGTCTGCTTAAGCACTTCCTCTTTCATGGTGAAGCTCAGGAACTTTACCACAATCGATCTGGGTTGGGCTCCATTTGGGGGCAGCGGTGCCAGGGCGCGATGCGCTCTTTGTATCTGTAGTGGCGTCGCTGCGGGGATATTCAGATTTTCTCTTAGCATCTTTGCCACAAAGGGGATAAGGGACCTAGCTGTCCCCTCTGTCCCCTCAGCTATGCCGTATATTCTCACGTTGTCCCTCCTGGATCGCCCCTGTAAATCAGTTATCTTCGTTTGGAGAGCCTCCTGGATCGTTATCATCTCTGCTAGTATCTCTTCCACGTTCCGTAGCCTTTCCTCGCTCCCTACGATCCTAGCTTCGGCCTGGTCCACCCTCGCGTTTGTTTTAGCTATTTCTCCTGTCAGGTCTTGCATCTGTTTCTTGTTGTCTTGCCTGAAACCGCGCAGTTCCCTCAGGATTATAGCCAGGTTTACCTCCTCCTCTTGGTCGGTTATGTCCCCGCCGTCGGAGCTGGGCGAGGGGGGGGCTGCGCTGCTAGCCACCGCGGCCGGAGACCCCACGCTGGCATGCAGTTGCTGCGTCTCTGAAGTGCTAGCGTTAGCATCATTGTTAGCTTCAGGTTGTTGTGCATCGTTTTCACCGCCGGCAAGCTTGCTCTCCCTTACTTTCTTTCTTTTCCCGGTAGCCACCATCCTCGCCCCTTCTTAAGAGTAAATAAAACTTAACTTCTTGAACTTTTAATTGACTTTGGGGCCGATATTATATATTTTGACCGAGCGAGCTTTCCTCAAGCTGTCATCCCCTCAAACCGGAAACCGGAACTCAAGAATGAAGTTTCATACAAGGATTTGGTGCTGTGACACCCCAAACAAAACACTGCGTCTGTATATTTATTCTATAAATGTATAGAACCCATGCACACAGTACTTCATGGTTGTTCATTTCACCCTCACTCAGGAAAACGTGCACGTTTAATGCTTAGCATGGGTAGCTAACTCACCTGCAGAATAAAAACAAATCGACCAAACAGTTTGTTATGAAGATGAATTAACTTCTCTTTCAAACTGACAGAACAGTTTTCACTTACTAACAACCTAGACTACTTCACTCAACTTCCATGAGGTCTAAAGTTACAATATAAGTTGTTTATTTCACTCTATTTACTACCAAACATAAGGAGCTTGTGTGTCTGTCTGTTTGCAGCAGTGGTGTGTGTGGACTGGAGGGGGGGGGGGGGGGGGGGGGGGGGGCGTGGCTACTGGAGGACTGCTCAGGGAGGGAGTGTCTACCAATTCACTGGAGTGTCTACTTTCTAGGGCAGTGGTTTTCAACCCTTTTCATGTCAAGGTCCATTAAATGTATTCTGCATTTAAGCCACGGACCACCATTTGATGGAATTATTTTAGCCTCTCAGACCCAAAACTTGTCTTAGAATATTTTGTTTGTCGTGGAATAAGATGTTGTCCACAATTCCATGCTTTATTGATGTAGTACCATAGGAGAGATAACAGACAAACGTTGATCAAAATAACAACTATTCTACATACTTTAATTGTGTACACTGAATTAAGTAATGCCGATGTTTAACAATAATTGAACTCTTGAGGGCGAAAAATGAAACCAAATGGGCCGGTAACAGTCCATTTGGTTTCATTTTACGCTCTCAAGAGTAAAGATCTATAAGGGTCCATTTGGATACCAACTCTCCATCATTTACGTTTAAATGGGGACCACCTGGAACCACTGGTTGAGTTTAAATGGGGACCACCTGGAACCGCTGGTTGAGTTTAAATGGGGACCACCTGGAACCGCTGGTTGAGTTTAAATGGGGACCACCTGGAACCGCTGGTTGAGTTTAAATGGGGACCACCTGGAACCACTGGTTGAGTTTAAATGGGGACCACCTGGAACCACTGGTTGAGTTTAAATGGGGACCACCTGGAACCACTGGTTGAGTTTAAATGGGGACCACCTGGAACCACTGGTTGAGTTTAAATGGGGACCACCTGGAACCACTGGTTGAGTTTAAATGGGGACCACCTGGAACCACTGGTTGAGTTTAAATGGGGACCACCTGGAACCACTGGTTGAGTTTAAATGGGGACCACCTGGAACCACTGGTTGAGTTTAAATGGGGACCACCTGGAACCACTGGTTGAGTTTAAATGGGGACCACCTGGAACCACTGGTTGAGTTTAAATGGGGACCACCTGGAACCACTGGTTGAGTTTAAATGGGGACCACCTGGAACCACTGGTTGAGAACCACTGTCATAGAAGGCAGGGAAGCACCACAGGAAGTAGTGATTGACCGATTATGGTTTTTCAGTGGCCAATGTCGATATTTAGAGAATAGGGAAGGCCGATTAAAAAACGATTATCGTGCATCAACAGAGAATGCCCTCCCAAGTTGGACTGATATTATATGATATGATATGATATTATTGAGAACATAGAGGGAGACAGTGGATGAAAGCACGTTATAATTTTGGCCTGCCTCCAAACATACAAGACCCCCCCCCCCTCCCTTTGATCTCCACTTAGGTTAAATAATTTGTGTCATCTCTCATTATGCGTACATGTAGTAGGTGTGGTGGTTTAAGTGTGGGTTTAACCCTATGGTAAGGTAAGGTTAGAGCACTATTATTATTGTGTATGCTAATGTTGAATGTGTCTTTGTTTTTTTGCTCTCTTGCAGGTTAATCACTATCCAGGTAGTCTAATATTTGAGACTGAGAATGACCAGCAGGTCAGCTCCTGGACCACAGAGCTTAAAGAATGTATCAGCAACAGGTGAGACCCTGTTTCTCTGTTTGTGTGTGCATCTATGTGTACGTTATGTATTATGTACAGTTTAACTGTGCACATAATATGTACACGTGTTCCCGTTTGTTTATTTGGTGTACATTTGGGACTGACTGGGTGGTTTTGCCATAAATGATACAGGACATTTCACCCATACTCCACTGATACAAGTAGAAAGGTGTGCTCAGTGGAGCACAACTCTTCCACCAGGCAGCACGCCGTAATAATAACACTAACACTGTCTGACACAGTAATGCCAAACTGCATCTCTCTCCCTCTCGCTGTCTCTCGCTGTCCAGTGCCATGCGCATGCGTGGCGTGGCGTGGCGCATGCGTGGCGTGGCGCATGCGTGGCGTGCACATTGTGTTGGCGCTGCAGCGCTGGGTATGTTGTCACATTTAGTATGGTGGTGTTCATCAGACGTGGGCTTTAGCTGAACAGCATCTCTCCCGTGTGTGTTCTGTCCACATGCGTGTGTGTGTGTGTGTGTGTGTGTGTGTGTGTGTGTGTGTGTGTGTGTGTGTGCGCCTCTCTCTCTCCTCTTGTGTCCATGTCACTGTACAGTATGTGGACCATGGACGGTGACATTGATCAATTCTTGATAAAAAGCTTCTAATATATTATTTAGGCCCCAAAATCTATAAATCCCACACTATTAAGGCAAACGACCGGTTCCACGCGTTGCCCAAGGTGCCCTTTTTTCACTTGAGCACCTGCCCCTGTAAATGTCTGTGCACGCCAACGCACGCACGCACGCACGCACGCACGCACGCACGCACGCACACACACACACACACACACGCACGCACGCACACACAAACATTCTATGTGCTCCATACATTACATAAAGTGCTCCATATTGAGGAAGAGAAAGCAGCATTGTCAGTGTTCAGACAATGTGTCTTCCTGTATTTCTTACAAGGCACCAGAGAACAAACTTATTTCAGCGTTTCATCATTAATCAATCTATTACTTATACTATTTACCATAAGTAAATACTTTGTGTGTGTGTGTGTGTGTGTGTGTGTGTGTGTGTTGAGAAGGCTATACAGTAAACCCCTCAGTGTTGATTTAGCTCTGAGAGTGTAAAATTTGACCCTGTGTTAATTTTAGCCTGGAAACCAGACAAAAAAATAAGTAAAAAAGAAAGAAGCCCTCGATAGATTCTGGTCCCGCTCGGTTGTGATTGGATACCCCTTGTGTCGCACCAATCAGGGCCCGGTATGCAAATATGGGGCGGGTTTATCACCAGAGGCATTTAGGACGGGGGTTTTACCCTTCAAGACGGGAACTCCTTTTGGGGCAATTGGTGCTATAGCAATACCATTCATTTGTATTTTTTGAATAAATATTTGAAGTTTTTATAGAAAACGTAAGAAAACTTAGCTCATGATTTAGAAGACGTTTTTAGAATCGGTGCCACAGTCGGGCATTAACCACGTGAACCCTGGCATCCATATTCCGCAATGAAAGCAATTGAATGTATTTCTGAAAAATGTTGACTAATGTTGATTAACAACAGATGATGATGATGAGGAGGAGGAGGAGGGGGGGGGGGGGGGGGTTCCAGTAAGTACAGAGGAAACAGCAGGCTGAAGGAACACAAAGAGACCAAGCCTAGACAGGAAGTCAGTCCTGAACTAAGCCTTACTGTTCTGCTATAATATCATACTCTCACTCCATCCAGTGTGTACTGTATGCAAACACAACACACACACACACACACACACACACACACACACACACACACACACACACACACACACACACACACACACACACACACACACACACACACACACACACACAGCTTTACAACTGCCTGACATTGCATAGCTCTAACAAACACAATTTTTATGAGCGGTGCTAACCGCTCACAATAAAGGGCTTTGTCTCTGTGTGTGTGTGTGTGTGTCTGTCTGTCTGTCTGTCTGTCTGTCTGTCTGTCTGGATCATTGAATGTGTTTGTAGCATGACCTATTGACCCCTGCCCATTGACACTGACAAGTCAGCTAATTGGGTGGCATTCGGGGCACGCACGCACGCACGCACGCACGCACGCACGCACGCACGCACGCACGCACGCACGCACGCAGCAATAAAAGTATAGTTGCACCACGCACAGTTTGCACAGCTGCGATTATTTTTATTACTATAGGCCTACTTATGGACATCAACATTGTAGAACAGCGACTTTATGAATGCCATTTAAAAAAAGACTAGACTGATGCCCGGCTGTAGAGCACCGAGTCGGTAACGATGGAAGTTGTACCCGTGTCAGAGTACCCGTTCCACCAATCTGTGTCCCTTTTATGCCCATATATGGAGATTTCTGTATCTGTCTCTCTGTGTCCCTTTATTCCTACTGTATATATGGAGTTCTGTGTCGGGCATACCCAAATATGGAGTGTTGTGATGTCAGAACAGGCCAGCTCCATATATGGAGGGGCCCTGTCCAGAGCCCAGGCAGAGGCCTTTTGTGGCGGTTCTGGACAACCGTGTGTCTGACCGACTCGACACCGGGCACTGCACTCCCTGTGGGGGTGTGGAACGAATATGAAGTCGGTGGGGCGAACGGTTGTCGTTACGTGCATTACAGACGTACACACGTACAGACATACATACAGTACAGACGGAGACGTGGTGCATTCATAGATAGATAGATAGATAGATAGATAGATAGATAGATAGATAGATAGATAGATAGATACCGTAGATCAGGGTTCCCCAATTCATTTTCCTCAAGGGCCATATTTTGACTAGGGTACCAGGCTGGGGGCCGAATCCGCACGCAGGAGGTTGAGGTCTTGCCCTGAAAATTCATTTTCAGGACAAGACCCCATTTGAAAAGGATGCCCAGTTTGACATGCATAGGCTACTGACCCCCATTTAATGCCATTTATATCTGGGAACCCTGCCGTAGATAGATAGAGATAGATACACGTAGATAGATATTTTTGAAATGTTTACCCCAATCTGCAAGCAAGTTAATTGTGAGCTTGTAGATTGGCTATTTTTGGTGCATGACACTGGCACGCAAGTGTCATTCTATGCCTGATATAGTTCAAATCAGGCATAGCTCCAAGATTAAGCCCTAAATCTAACCTCTAAATGTCTAATCCTAACCTAACCCAACCTGAAGTCTTTTTTAAGACTAATTCTGAATATCACTTTTAACCATAAAACTATTTATCTTGTGAGGACTGGAAACATGGTCTCCATAATATCTATTTCCAAAATGCTACTGTACTTGTGGGAACATTTGGCCCTCACAAGTACAGTAAAACACACACACACACACACACACACACACACACACACACACACACACACACACACACACACACACACACACACACACACACACACACACACACACACACACACACACACACACACAAATACACACAAATACACAGAGAGAGCATGAGGGTTAGAGAAGGAAGCCAGAACAAATCCTGCTGAAATGCTGACTTGAGTTCACAGAACTCTGAATAACAGGAAGACAAGCCTCCTTTCTCTTCACAGTACGTACGTGCGTGCGTGCGTGCGTGCGTGCGTGCGTGCGTGCGTGCGTGCGAGAGAGAGAGAGAGAGAGAGAGAGAGAGAGAGAGAGAGAGAGAGAGAGAGAGAGAGAGAGAGAGAGACCGGCAGGCAGGCAGGCAGGCAGTATATGGTAAAGACATTATTTGTAACCCATTTTATCACATGTTAGATTTGTTGAAAACACACATCATTGGTTCTGGTGACTGATATTGTCCCTGTGAGAGAGTGTTTTTTTAGTTTTTTTCATTAAAACAATATACAGTATATAAACATAACTTAAAGTAATATCATTCAGTCACCAGAACCAGGGACATGTGTTTTAATGAGTCTATCATGGTCTAAATTGAGCTACAATTGGTTTATATATGGGGGCGTGTCTGATAAAATGATTTTCAAATATCTAAATATTGAATCAAGCAACTTAAACACTGTCCGGAGTGCACACAAAAGACTGAGTAGACCAGAAGAGTTTTTCAATAAAATACCCCTTTAACCCATTTTGGGCGGGAACCCCTTTTGGTGTTTTAAACATTATGTTATAATTTAGCTATTGAAAAATAGCAGATCTACAAGCTCATAGTGCGCCACTCGTCTGCTATTTTTGAAAAATCGTTAAAATGTGCCTCAAATCTTTCCGAAATTGTCATTATTTAGAAGACTTTTTTTTTTTTTTTGACGTCAGGCCTGAATGGGTTAAGAGCATTAATAAAAGCCTTAAGTCTCTTAAAATTGTTTATAATATAATAACAAACATGTATTCAGTATCACTGACTTTCAATGTTCAACAATTACTAAGCTGTGTTGTTGCTTAACACATAGTTTATTATGCATTTATTAGCGGGTCACTATGCACTATAGAGTTTAAAGGAGTCGTTCACCCAAAAGATCTCTATTTTCTAAACTGAAAACAGACCAAAGCATAATCAAAAACTATGCATAATGTCAACATCTTGCATGTAAAATGTAATTACTACTGAAACTCACATTTACATACTTGCACAATAAATAAACAATTTGATAATTGGACTACCTGCCATAGGAAACAATAAATTCACATAATTTCAAAATAAAACACAAACGTGAAATAAACAACCGTAACAGATCAGTAGGAGACTAGAGCAACCACCCGTTCATCCAATTATTGCTGTAGAAAAGAATCTCCATGAATTCAAGGCTTCATAGGTTGTGTATAGAAAATAATTATTTTGGTGATGATTTTAGCATCTATCTGGTCTAAAGTGGGAATGAGGCCTTAGTTTATGAATCTTTTATAGGCTCTGTGAATAACTGTAATCCCAAGTTTCTGGAAGGTGGCACACCTATTTCCTGTTACTGTTCATTTCCCCGTAACTTTATTTGATTGGCTGATTTCATTGGTCAGTACCGTGGTCAGTATCATGGTCAATACCATGGTCAGTAAAAATATATAGTATAGATGCGCCATGTCCTCATCTTTAGAAACGTGTGTGTGTGTGCGTGCGTGCGTGCGTGCGTGCGTGCGTCCACGTAAACCGACACGAGTCACAACACAAAGCATTGTGAGCTTGTAAATCTGCTATTTGGGCAGATTGACTGCGTACTACATGCCCAGAATAGGCAGTTAGGCACGCTAGGCTGTGTGTGTGTATGTGTAAGAGCATTCCAGACATCTTAGAAATAAGAAAGGTCCTGAGATTCCCCCACAGAGTCTCAGTCCTCCCCCACACTTCCTTTCACAGGCCAGCACCATACACGTGTACATGCACAAATACGCACACAAAATGCATGAACGTAAGCAAGAAGTCGTATGTATGCCAAAGCAAATGCAGAGAACGTATTTTCAGTAAAGCACCCATAAAACCCACAAAGGATCAAATAGAATATCTGTATATTTGGAATGTACGATATTCATGTATCTGCTCATCACTTGTCTTAGATCATGTGTTCCGATCAAGTTCAGTACGGTTTGTGAATTTTCTCAAGCATGCACTCAGAAGCCAACAGTATCAGTTCTCCTTTTGGCTTCGGTTTGATGTGTACTTAGTGGTTGCTGTGCTGCAGATTTAACTTTCATATGGATTTTATTGCTTCTGTAGGATTATATGACAGTTGCACAAACGTGTTACTTTGTGCTCTGCAGGGCTTCAATTGAGTGCAACAATGAGGCTCCTTTCATTTATTCTTTGTTTTTTTAAGACACTTAGTTTTTTGGGGGAGTCCAATATGGTTTCTGAATTTTCTCAAGCATGCACTCAGAAGTTAACAGTATCACTTCTCCATTTGGAAGTGTTTATACATCTGTAAAATGGTTGACTAATGTTGATTAACTCTTTACTGATGGTTAATTTATACCTATTCGTATAACTGTGTAGGCCTACCTGTAACTGATTTTTAACATATTATTTTTGACGAGCAACTCCATTGTAAGTCGCAATTCAATGAAATTGTATTACAGCCAAATCACAAGTTGTCTCAAGTCAATGAACTCTCTGCTCTCTCAGGTCTGGCAGTGTGGATCTGGAGCCCCTCCCCCCACCAGCTGATATTTCTGTTCCAGCCAATCGCAGAGGGAGCTCAGAGTCAGGAAGTATGGGTAAGTGGTGAGATATACAGTGTTTCCACACCTGAGCCAAAAGCAGCGGACGTTTTCGGCGGTCTCCCAGCTTCTTTTAGGTAGGCCTACATAACTCCAACGGCGCTGAGTCGGCTCTAGCGGCCATCGCTCGCCTCAGGGCTCGCTCGGGGGTGCTTCTCGTTGCTCAAGCCGGCAGAGACCATCCTCTGTCATTGTAAAAAAAAATATCTCTTTTCTTTATTTTTTTTCATATTTTTTTTAAAAATACTTTTGGGGGCTGATTCTCCCTTTTACTGATAGATTAACAGTAGGCTGACAGGAAATGGGGAGAGAGATGGGGGCGACACGCAGCAAAGGTCGTTGGGATCGGAAATCACATATTTTTTTTAAAATGTTGTCAAATCTACAAGCTTGTAAATCGCTTATTTTCGAATAAACAAAGTACTGTATAAAATACGCTTATTTGGTTGATGTTGGTTTTGTATAATATAAATCTATAAATAACTAGTAACTATAATGTTTAAATAATAGTGAAAAATGCACATAACAAGTAAAATGCACATAACAAGATAACATAACAAGATGCACATAACAAGTAAAATGCACATAACAAGATAACATAACAAGATGCACATAACAAGTAAAATGCACATAACAAGATAACATAACAAGATGCACATAACAAGTAAAATGCACATAACAAGATAACATAACAAGATGCACATAACAAGATGCACATAACAAAATGCACATAACAAGTAAAAACAAGTCAAAACGTTACTTGAGTACAGTAATTCTATGTGGTTATTTCCCACCACTGCTCTTCACTCATGAGACCCATGTCCATTCCTCCAGGCTCGGTGACCTTTGCCCTGCCAGAGCAGACGTACCACAAGACGGACCACTTCTTGTGCTCCTACCCCTGGTTCCACGGGCCCATCTCCCGGGTCAAGGCAGCTCACCTGGTGCAGAACTCGGGTCTCCAGGGCCATGGAGTGTTCCTGGTTCGACAGAGTGAGACGCGGAGGGGAGACTATGTGCTGACCTTCAACTACCAGGGAAAAGCCAAAGTATGTTGCATCATGTAGACTATGGGTTCAACTATTGATCATCTTCTTAGTCTTAGATTAGTTCTTCTTATTCCATCGATTGCTTTTTAGATTAATTGAAAAAACAAGAAACGTGTTAAAAAATAAAATATATATACAGTATATATTTTAAAAGAGGACGTCTGTGGGAATGGAAGTCAGTGGAAACATATGATTTGAAGTCATGCTTATATATTATAGATAGTACTAGTACTTTACATTCTCAATGGATTTCTTTCTAGCTGGTGAAATTATAGTGAAATTGACCTATATCTAAGCCCCTCCCCAAACTGCTATGGTCCAATCATAGCTAAGCATAACATGGGTTAGACAAACCTCTCCACCAATAGTTTTCCTATATGATAAAACATTGTTTTATCATACGCACACGCACATATTTTTCCAGTGCATATGGCAGGCCTTGTTGACGGATTTGGTAGAGATTTTGAAGGTCTTGTTCCAAAAATGAGCCAGTATTTAATGTGTAAAATCCATGATATTCACATTGGAATGAATGTTTTACTTACATGTTTCTTTTTAATGAGACTGTCCTGACGTACCTGCAGGACATCCTATTATTCGCTCGCAGAGTCTATTTGAGCAAGGTTTCGCAGCCCCAAACACTTTTATTGGTTGAGATCTACACGCTACTATTTATTGGTTATTTGATTGGTTCAGGCTACGTCGCAAGGCAATGGCCGACGCTCCATATCAGGACAGTTTTTCCGTGCGATATCACCGTCAGAACGCTTGCTCCTTGCCTGTGCAGATGAGGTGTAACCTGGTGTCCCTATTTTGAGCATGTCATTAGCAAACATCTTAGAATGCGGCGAAAAGAGTCAATGTAAATGCTCACAACTTGTGAACTTGTTGATTGGCTTTTTCAGCATTTAAAAAAAATAGCGCTTAAGTGTTTAAACTGTTCCTCATTTATTTTGCTGTGGACCCCCTCGGAACCTCCTCAATGATCCCTGGAGGTCCAGGACCCCACTTTGAGAACCGCCTGTATAAGTATTAAGTAATGACTTATTGGAGAAAACAATCTCTGACCTGCTATTTTCTCTCTCTCTCTCTCTCTCCAGCATCTGCGCCTGTCCTTAACAGAGTGGGGTCAGTGCAGGGTGCAACACCTACGCTTCCCCTCTGTCATGGACATGCTCAGTCACTTCCGCCTGTACCCCATCCCATTGGAGTGTGGAGCAGCCTGTGTTGTCACCCTGTCCAGCTTCGTGGTGGCGGGTTCCAGCCCCGCATTGCAGGGTAAGGGTGTCACACTCACAACCAACGTTGTGTGGTCTGTTTGTCATACCTCTTCCGTATACCTCAATTTTATTCCTCCGATTGGCTACCGCAGATCACGTGATACGCGAGTCACGCAGTGAAATGCATGTTGGGAAGCATAACTCATTTAATGGGTCACAGTTTTTTGTGCAACATCGCTACACTACCTTCATGTCCTAACAACACCACAACTATGGACATCATTCACTAAGGACACGGACACACGTTATCCCTAACTACACTACAACAGCTCCATCATGGCCACAACCGCTCAACGAGCAGCGCCGGGTCGTGCGTGCGTGCACGCGTGTGTTGTGTCGACACATGTTAGCTATTGAGTGTGTGTTACTTGTTTTCTTTGGCAATGTAAAAACGTATGTTTTCTCATGCCAATAAAGCCTCACATCGACTCCATTATGGTAGTGCCAGCCGTTCTGGGGGCTTGGTGTGTGTATGTGTGTGTGTGTGTGTGTGTGTGTGTGTGTGTATGTGTGTATGTGTGTGTGTGTGCGTGTGTGCGCGTGTGTAAACGCAATGACGGGTCAAGCACGGGTCGTGTGTGGCATCCGCTGATGGGTCGTGCGCACGTGTGTGTGTGTGTGTGTGTGTGTGTGTGTGTGTGTGTGAGACAGAGAGAGAGATGTCTATGAGTCCGAGCGAGGAATACACAGACACCCCCACGGCATGCTTCACGGACCACCTGCCTAATAATATTAATTTTGTGCCCATCCCAACTTCCCAAGCTCATCCCAACTCCCCCCCGCATTATCCACACCCTGCCTCCTTCTCCAACATATGGGTTGGGACAGAATCCCATCAGGGCTCCAGAGAGTACATACAAAGTCATGGATGGCTCTGTTTGCAGCTGAGCTCATCTCTTCTCTTGTCTTTAACTTTCTCAGGTCAGCCTGCAGGAGTGGTCCTGGTCCCTTTCTCCCTGCACCGCTGGAGCTCCGAGCCCAGTTTGGCTCACTGCAGCCTGGCTAGCCGTCCCAGTCTGACACCCTCTTGCTCCGCGACCCTCACAGGCACCACATCAGTCACTGCCACCAACAACACCACCTCCACAGGCTCCCAGCTGACACACCACCTCCACCACCTGCCACCACGCACCAGCAACCCCCTCCCGGACCCCCCTGCATCAGCCCCTGTGCCGCTGCGTCGGAGCGAGTCCGTGGGGAGGAGGCCCCTCCTTCGACACCCCCACCCCCACCCACCCCTCATCCCACAGCGGGATTCAGACTACGAACTGGAGCCGGAGCGGGGGCGTAAGCGGGCCATAGACAACCAGTACATGTTCCTGTGACCTCACTGTTCACCACACACAACATACAGACATGCCTCTGTTCCCCATTCCCTGCTTTACATGGATGTGTGAGACTCACTGCACATGACGACGTGATGTCACAGGACCGTGCCGATGTCACTACGCGTGATTGCCCATTTACAACATTGGACAAATATTTCAGATAAATCTAGACCTCTATCCCTTCATTGCTTTGATTTTTTTTATCTCTCATATTTGAGAGCACTGTCAGCACTGTTATTGAGCCCGCCTTATGCCTAATCTGAGAGCATCTTGAATTTGTGCTGTACTGATAGACACTGAAGACAGTAGGATAAAATAGAGTAAAATGCCACCACAAATAAGTATTTGATATCAAAGCATGAATTTGAATGGCTTGTAAGTTGTTAGTGAAAGTAAACTGCAGCATAGTTTTTGGAGTATAGTTTTGAGATTGTGTTAGGCTGTTAGCACACCTTCTCAACATGAATGTTTAGTAATGTGTTGTACAGTATGTAAACATACAAAGAGAAGGAAGTTTGGGGGAAATTGTCTATTGTAAGATATGGACAATGTTGTAAATGGACAACAAGACGCATATGGCCTTAATGATGAAGCGCGGATGATTATGACGACGATGATTTTTATAACAGACTCATGAACTTGAACTTGCAAGTCTTTGTCTGATGAATGGGATTCTGTATGACCAAACACACACACACACACACCAACAAACTCATTTAGTGGTGGGCGAGAGCTCGTTGTGAGCGTCAGACCCCCGCACACTCCACTCGCAATGTCCACAATGAATGTATTTCTGGGGGACAATGTTCTAATAGTATTGAGTATGATTCATTATTATTCTCTTACCTTATGATTGGGAGGTTGTTCCACATGTGTAGCTGTCCTCCAGCCCTGGGCTACACCAAAACTGTTGCTTTTTGTTTTGTTTGTTGAAGAGGTGAAGAACTCCTGCAGGTGCGTTTCAATTATGTATCAATGGTGGGAAGATGCTAACCTGACTCCGCCAGATGGGGCAGCAGAGAGTACACTGGGTTCCCCCCTCCTGCTCCCATCTGGGAACTCTCAGGCATACTTGATGCTGGGGAACCCAGTGTACTCTCTGCTGCCCCATCTGGCGGAGTCAGGTTAGGAAGATGCTGCCTGTAAGACCATTTAAATCAAGCTTCTTTCAAATATTTGAAAATGAATTAATTGCTATTTCTGCCCAGGTCTGTTGGTGATTGGGGTGGGGGGGTCATCACTTCTCTCCTTGGGGTGGGGGGGTCATCACTTCTCTCCTTGGGGTGGGGGGGTCATCACTTCTCTCCTTGGCAAATAAAGATGCTTCAAGGAGGTTCTAATGTAGAGTGAATTCCCCTTTCCTCTCCTCCTCACACACCAACACATACGCAGTACAGACACATAGCATCCATGTCAATTTAAATAATAAGTGTTCCATGTATGGCCACACACAGAAAGCACATTGCCGTCTGTGTGTTTTCAACAAATCCATATTTTATTATCTTACTGATTATTTTATAGAAACACCTCCTCACCGAAAAACAAACAAACAAACATGTGAGTGAAGTTTCATTGTGGAGGAGTTGCTTCTAGAAACGGATCTGCCATCACTTTGGCTACTCCAAATCTAAGCTTCAGCCACTAAAGCAGAACGATGCAAAACTGATGTCAGTTTACCATTTAAAAGTAACTTCTTGATAATGCAACGGAAACTCATTGCTGTTTTTGTGGTATGCGTGTGGGTGTTTGAACCACGGCAATGGAACTCAAAAGACAGATTTGTGTACTGAAGCCAGCGTGAACTGGGTGAAACAGCAGGCCTGCATGCTAGCACTGGTCTCAGGCCTCAGCCTGTTGCACTGTTGAAAGTGCACCAGGCTCTCGTTACGCAGTGGTTCTCAAAGTGGGTTCCGGGGACCCCCAGAGGTCCTTGAGGGGGTTTCAGGGTGTTCCCAGCCAAATTGATAGTTAGGAAACAAATTTAACCTTATGTGTCTGTAATTATGTGTGTGCAAATGGAACCAAATGGACCCATTCCATTTGTACACTCTGAGTTAAATGAACAATGATGATACTACAGTGGCATATCAAGCTGGGGGTC
The DNA here is from genome assembly GCF_951216825.1 of Electrona antarctica. Taxonomy (NCBI): domain Eukaryota; kingdom Metazoa; phylum Chordata; class Actinopteri; order Myctophiformes; family Myctophidae; genus Electrona; species Electrona antarctica. The sequence goes on from NC_136793.1 coordinate 24,054,016, forward strand.
CAAATATTTGAGAATCACTGCTATAGCCGTAAACATCTTCTCTTATGTCCGCGTGCTAATGTGTCTCAATTTGGGGGTCCTTAACATGAAAAGGTTTGAGAACCAGGTACTGGCCTGGATGAACTCAGAATATTGCAGTTGCCTGTCATAGCGCTCTTGAGAGTTCCATTTCCAGTTAACACCACTATAAAAGAGTGGAGTAGTGGAGTAGGAAGAGAGGCCATATTCTAGTGTCTAGGATAGTGGTTCTCATAATCAATATACCATGGCAAAATAGTAATTGATCACAGTTTAGATATTTGTAACAACACACACACAGAGAGAGAGAGAGAGAGAGAGAGAGAGAGAGAGAGAGAGAGAGAGAAATGTACTTAGGGCAAGGCAAGTCATTGTAGAACATGAACAACTTAATTTCCATCTCAGTGTGTAGTTCTCTACATCTTCACCAGAGCAACTCTGGAGAAAACCAAGGAGAAACAGAAAGTGTTACAATACTTTCAGTGGAACTGGAAGTGGGAGTGCTGATTTAGGGTCAGACCCATTCTTGCTTAGGGTCAAAAATGGACCTGAGATCAGTTGTCCTACATTGAAAATTGTCATTTATAACAGTGGGTTTCAACCAGTACACCACTGCCTAGAGATGTAGCACAAATAAAAGGTAAATCACAGCAATAATATTACAGCCCCACTTTGTTCCTCTATGCAATATGGGCTTGGATCAGCAACTATTTTAGCTGGTCCTTTTTTTATTGTCATACAAGTAAACAATTATTATCCAGTATGTGCCTTGGAATGTTGTGCCTTGAGATATCAAAAGGGTTGATAACCACTGAGTGTGGCAGGTTCATGAGCAGTTCCATTTAGCTCACGGTGTGAGGAAGTTCTGTTAATCTGTTGCCCTGAACTGACCTCGGTCTGCCTTCATCATTTGCATTCAATGTTCTGTAATCCTACACTTCAGTGAGAGAATGAATAAACCAACCAAATCAATATATCTGAAATAACCTCAAGATGGTGCTCACTTCCGTAGTTCCTATAGGAAAACAGTCCTATATGCTGAGCTCCATTACAACTAAATTACTATGTTCTTCCAAATCACTTGGTGTCCAGTTTTGTTGGATGGCAAATTGTTATGCTTCTTCTCTTCCAAACCAAGGCTGGGTTTCTCAAAAGGATCTGAAATCATTATTTTGGTTTGATTTTTGATCACCAGTGAAAGAAACACATTTCATACAGTATAAACATTAACCTATACATTAAAGAGGTAAGGATCCTCTACATTGGTTAAGAATCTTAATTGGTGCCGATTTGATCATTCTACCGTTCCATCACATGGCCAAAGATGGCCATTGTTCTTGGATACTTTTGAGAAACGGCAGTCCTATTCTAGTGCCTGACTGTTTTGTTTTCGGTTTGTCTTCTCATCTCGCTTAACACTAACTTAGTAGTTGCGTATTCACCATACAGTAAGCTAGCTTATTCAGAATTTATGATGTAGTTCTCTCTCTGTCTTGCCACTTGTAGTTGTAGTTTCCTGTTTTTTATTCCCGAGAAAAACAGAAAAGCAGGTTGATTTCCAGATGAACATGATCAAAGGAAATCCACTTTAGATTATTCCTCTCATAAATCAGCCAGTCTACCAAAGGAATATTTCACCTTCAATGGTTGTTTAGTTCATGTTATGTACCACAATCAAGAAGCTATTTTTTGACAAGGATGAGACATTTTCAGCAAAAGTACGGTTGGTCTTCCTCCCCTCACATGCTTGGTGTAACCCAACTGATCCCCAGCCCCTAGCCCCAACATTAGCAATTTTGCAAAAAGAAAGCAACGGTATCAGAAAATATCTAGACTATCGGCCTCTTCTCATCACTAATAGTTGGAAAGAAAGCTGCTGTTGCTTTTGCCCATTTCTGAAAGCTCAGGGCGTGATGTGGCGAAGAACTTTATAGTGCAATATGAGAGATGTCCATTGCTTAGCCCTCAAGTGTGGCACAATGAGAACATGACGACAGACACTTGACATGAATGACTGTAAAATCAGTCATTGCACTTATAGATGAAAGTAAAAAAATAAATAGAAGCACCAGCAAATTCCTAAAATGGCAAGTTCCCTGAATTCAACCTTGTTCAAATCAGGGCTTTTTTTTTTCAATAGGCTACTGCAGAATTGCTATTTTCTTTAATATTGCATAATCCAGTATCAAAAACAGCTCTGCACAAATCAAGTTTAATGCAGGTAAATATTCCCCCACAACCTTTGAATTTTATGCTTCGACTCTTTCCAGTCTCCCGGCAACGCCTTCTGTCTTAGTGTCTGTTTTAAAGAAAAACAAGTCTAGCTGGTGATTGTAATGGGTTCTTAATACTGTTGACTCCATGTTTGTTATTAAGCACTGTAAACATTCCAGTTCAATCTTCCCCTCTGAAGCCAATGACACCATGACAAAGCTTTTCCATCCATCATTGTTTGTGTTGTGATCCCGTTCAGTTATGATAAGCATTCTAAGTTATAAATATATATATATGAATATATCAACTGTATATTTGACATTTTGTAAAATAAAGCTAACCGAAACAAGCAACTTGTGACCCATGGTTTGTGTTCTCTCTAAAGTCCAGTGAGTTATGAGCATGTACTGTGGTCCTCATTTCTATAGCAACTATTTCTAACCCAGTCCTCCAGGCTGCCAGCGAACCAAAGACATGATCTTGCATGATACCACTACAAAGGTCTTCCTTGTTCAAATAAGTTAGGTTACCGGTATGTTCAGCACCACCTCAATTTTACCACACCTCCTATGCACATGGTATAAATACATGGTGTACCCACCCAACTCACATCAACTCTCATTGGCTTCATGCAAGAGCATGACAATAAATATATATATTATGTAACATTCTGGTCACCACCATAATTGAGGAGCATGACTAGATGGCCAGCCAAAAAAGGAGAGATGTCCCACATTAAGTTTAGAGATGGTTTAGTTAAATTTAGTTGTTTGACATGGGTTTTATGAACATTTTAAGGTAAGGTTAGGCATTGTTAGTATGGTTAATAATTATAGGCGTTGGTTAAGGTTAGGGTAAAGACCTGGAGGGGGGAGGGGGGGCAGATCTTCAGCCCTTTCAAGGGTGGCCATCTAGTGACAACTCATAATTGATGAAAAATATGTTCCTCACAGCAACACAATCCACATGGATCCTTGTGCGGTGACCCATTTCAAGAATGACAGAAGCACGCAGTTGTCCAGTTTTTAAAACTTTTTTATTGTTTTTAATTTTTTTTGCTCATTTTTTAAATTATTTATATTATCTACAAAGTAAAAGTTTCTTCTTTTTTTTAACTTAAAAGTTACACAATGGTCAGGTGAGAATTGGGATCTGATCACCTCAGCCATCAGTTTCATAAATAATGTTTTTTTACTCCTGTCCTCTGGCTGCCAAAATGTTGTGTTTGTTAATTCACAGGAAGCTTCTCGTCACTTTTGTTTTTAGTTTGGTTAGAAACCTGTTGTGTAGTTTGGAAACAAACGCAGCACATAGCAGCAGCAGCAATAGTTAAACAGTAAGGTTAATACTGTCTAAAACTTGGAAGAATTCTTTTTTTTTTCCATAACAAGGTGCAGACAAAATACAAGTTCCAGTTTTTTTCTCTCTTCTTCACTCACAATAATTTCCTCACTCTTTCATGCCTCTTAATTGGCAAGCTGACTCGTGTTGCTGTTACGGATCCCCTGAAGTGGTGTGTGTGTGTGTGTGTGTGTGTGGGTACTCTATCATGTATATGCATGTATGTATTATCTCTCCATGTGTGTGTGTGTGTGTGTGTGCGTGAGTGAACAGGGGCAGAATAAGGGTAGTCCTCTGTTAATATTAGAACGCTAGCTCGTTATAAACATGTCACTGCATCAGTCTGTTAACATTCTCTTATTGCCTGGTCTGGAAGAGGAGAGGAGGGGAGGGGAGGGGAGGGGGGATGGATTGATGGAGGGGGTGGGGGGGGGCAGAAAAGATGATGTGGTCGCATGTCTTGTGTGTATGACAATAGGGGAGGAGTAAGGGGGGGTCTGGTCAGGTGTCTTCATCATGTGGTCGTGGAGGTTCTGGTAGAGAAGCATGAGGCAGAGTGGGTCCCTCCGCTCACCAGCGCTGCCCTTCTACAGCTGCTGCTGATGGTGGGCTTGCACTGCAAGGGGAAGAAAAATACCATTTCGTTTAACCGCTTTCAACGTTTCACGTCCCTATTTCTGGCATGTCATTATATGGGGCGTCGCAACGGTCCATGTGTTGTGGGCTTGTAGATTATAGGCTATTTTTCACTACTCATTGTACAATCCTATAGACATTCGAGGTTGTCTGTACAACTGTGATGTACAGAAAACATCCACAGATTTTATTACGTTATGTGATGGTGTGCTGGAGCCATTTTTGAGTTGATTTTACAAGTGAAATATAATTTTTTGCAAGAATGGTTGTATATTCACTTTCGAAATGCCTAAATTGCTTTGTATCTTTGCTTTTATCTCTTCACTAGTCTACCCAAACCAAAAGTACCTGACAATGCCCGACACCCGTATGGGTACGGTTCTGTGTTCTATTATGTTCAGATTCTATTATCTCAGGTCCACGGTCTGTTCATTATGTGTAATATCCAAGTGGATCTGAAAAGACCCGTACTCTGTGTGAGAAAAACAAGTGATGTGGTTTACCTACGATCAGATTACTGGAGAATAAAACAAGGGGGGAAAACAAACGGTGAGCTGTGCATGTCTGGGTGACACATCAAACTATAATAACCTTCATGCATGTCTGGGTGAACACATCAAACTATAATAACCTTCATGCATGTCTGGGTGAACACATCAAACTATAATAACCTTAAAGCATGTCTGGGTGAACACATCAAACTATAATAACCTTCATGCATGTCTGGGTGACACGGTTTTGGGTGAACACATCAAACTATAATAACCTTCATGGCATCAAAGGTGCGATTCCTATTTCAGCCAAGTGAAAACATGCAATTTAATTTCAACGTCTTTGCTTGTAGGCTGCTATGTAGACTCCATTAAGGAGTAGCCCGTAAGTGGCACCTACTGGTAGAATGGCATTTTCAATAGCAATAGACTTGCAGATTTAAACCCGGAAACGTAAACACCTTTAAATGTGTTTACGTGTTTAAATGTGTTAAAGAAAAATAACATTTTCAATTGTTTTCCCCATATCATAATTTTTGCTCTGTGTGTGTGTGTACAGAATTCAAACTGTAGGATTGGTTATTGTCACGGACAGAAGTCATTCTTTCCCTTTGCATAACGCACCGGAGCGCACTCGCCTATTAGTTTGCATTGCACAGTGCGCCATTTCAGAACGCGTCCTTAATTAAGAACCTAACTGCAGTTGTGTGTGGCTCTCCGCGATGTCCCACTAATTGACTGGCTGAAGTTGAACTGTGTCAGAGAAGTAACAAGCGCGCAAACTTTATCCCCAAATTGTATCCCCCCCATCTCCGTGCTGACGCAGTGACTGCCCAGTTTCTGGTTTAACTTTACGCGCGGGACGCATGAATCTCTCCGTCTCTGGTCAGTGCGGGTTGTTGTTTATTTGCATGGCTCAGAAAAGAAGTAACATGAATACGTTATCGAGTGGTTGTCGGTGGAGGAGGAGAAGGAAGACATGTTCACGTTGTGAACGTGGAAGGTTCAAGGTAACAGCAGATTGTACTGAACTGCTGCTGGCTGCTATAATGTTAATATAGACCTATGTCTTCTATTGTGTTCTGAAGGTCGGGCTGCTGTACTGCCACTATTGTTAATGTTATATTTTGTATTGTGTTCTTATGGCTGCCTGGCCGGGCCGCTGTGCTGCACTGTGTGCCAATGCCCCCTCTCCTGTTGTGTTCCCCTTTCTGGTCTCTGTACCAGTGTGCGTGTCCCTGCACTGTTTAGTGTTTACTATTACATTTATATGTTTTGATAATCAGCGCTTTGCCATAGATACATACAGCCTAGCTACAGTATGTCTTTTCTAATGGGTTTCTGTGCCAGATTGGAGAGGCCACTGTGTGCGCAGTGCTCCATTTGACATGCTCCGTATTTGAGCGCGCACGCCACACCCCCACCCGGCACCCGCCCCCTGTTAAGGTCGTCCCCCCCCCCCCCCCCCCCCCACGTCATAAAACGACGAAAAATCACAACTCGTTAATGCCCTAGTGTTGGCTAGACCGCACTCTCGCATCGCATTCAATAGTTCATACGTTCATTTGATTAGCTGCTGAGCCAATCAAATGAATAATGAAACATAATACTCAATTTGTTACGGTGTAACAAAGTGTGCTGGTTTGGTCAAAGTAATGTACCTTGTGGGTGTGCCAGGTAGGAGAAGTGTGTGGTGGAAGAGACTGGGATGGGGTTGAGGGCCGTCTGTTGCATGGGGGGCTGGGGACCCCCTGGAGGACCCTGGGTAGCCATCAACATCATTGGGGGATGTTGGGGGGCCGCATGGTGAGATTGCACTAAACCAGACTGCATATGGGCCTGGAAGGGGCAAGAGAGAGAGGGAACACGTGGATATTGGAGTGTGCAAGGGAGCGAGAGCCAATCAGACTTGGATTAGGAGAAAAAAAAGAGAAGGGGATTAAAGAATGACATCAAAGTCAGTAAGTGATCTAGCTGACATTTCACCACACAGACATCCTGCCTACAGAATGCATACACAAATATCTCAATGCCATTAACAGGTGAAGCCACATGGCCGATCCAGCTCAAACAATCTTTTTACCAAGTAAAGAATGCCCTCTAGTGTCTCTTGGCTTTCTTGCAATTACCAACACGCTTATACGTTTCAACCACAACAGTAAAATGTTTTTTGGCATGTCATTCGTTATAGGTGAAAAACATTTTCATAGATAAAAAAAAATCTAAAAAACACAACGTGCTGTGAGCTTGTTGATTGGTTATTGTCTCCGGAAGGCGTGGCCGAGATTTAGGATTTCGAATCTTATGTTTCCGTCTGTTCGTCCGTCTGGGAGCAGCTAATCTCCGGCACCGTTGGACCGAACGCTGTGAAACTCCTTGGATCCAAGTAAATAAAAATAACTCACATCGGCCTGTTATAGCGTCACCAGGAGGCTGATATTTGCTAAACATTTGTTTTATATTACTTCTACATATTTTGTTCAAACATAACGATCGGTACACATAATCTCTACAATTGTGATCAAGACGAATCTGCCCGATTATGCATATTCCATCCTGATGGGCTAATTGGCTTCCAAAGTTTGCAGGAGTGGCTCGTTTTTAACAAAATGCCTCAAATCATGTGGCCATTGTTCCCCTGGCGGAGACCTGTGATTCGAGGAGTAAATCATTCTCATTTTTCACGCAACACCATCGTACGAGAAAGTATTACAATAAATAGAATAACAAAATAAACAAATAAAAGAAAGCAAAAGTAGAAAATAGGGCTTAAGTAGTCAAACACAACAAAGTTGATCCAAAGTGCTTCAAAGCGCGCGCACACACACCCCCACACCACAGCTTAAAACCAATTAGTAAAAGCTGTTGTCATCAAGGTCCTGCAAATGTACAATTTAGGCATTTTCCACAGATTGGGTGCGGAGTGGAGAAGAGTCCATGACACCTTGACGATGGCCAAGGTGCTAAGGAAAAAATCATTACTATGTTCTTGTTGACGAAAAATACAGTGAAACAAACAAAGAGCAGAAAGTAAATATTCCTGCTTTGTCCTCCTGCTGCTTTTTTATTGTGGAATATTATATGGAATAACAAGTCAGTATCGGGCAAGTAGGCACCCCCCCACACCCTCACTGTGAAGTGAGGAGCAAGTAGGCACCCCCCACACCCTCACTGTGAAGTGAGGAGCAAGTAGGCACCCCCCACACCCTCACTGTGAAGTGAGGAGCAAGTAGGCACCCCCCCACACCCTCACTGTGAAGTGAGGAGCAAGTAGGCACCCCCCCACACCCTCACTGTGAAGTGAGGAGCAAGTAGGCACCCCCCCACACCCTCACTGTGAAGTGAGGAGCAAGTAGGCACCCCCGCACACCCTCACTGTGAAGTAGGCACCCCCCCCACACTATCACTGTGAAGTGAGGAGCATGTAGGCACCCCCCCACACCCTCACTGTGAAGTGAGGAGCAAGTAGGCACCCCCCCACACCCTCACTGTGAAGTGAGGAGCAAGTAGGCACCCCCCCACACCCTCACTGTAGGCACCCCCCCACACCCTCACTGTGAAGTGAGGAGCAAGTAGGCACCCCCCCACACCCTCACTGTGAAGTGAGGAGCAAGTAGGCACCCCCCCACACCCTCACTGTGAAGTGAGGAGCAAGTAGGCACCCCCCCACACCCTCACTGTAGGCACCCCCCCACACCCTCACTGTGAAGTGAGGAGCAAGTAGGCACCCCCCCACACCCTCACTGTAGGCACCCCCCCCCACACCCTCACTGTGAAGTGAGGAGCAAGTAGGCACCCCCCCACACCCTTTACTGTGAAGTGAGGAGCAAGTAGGCACCCCCCACACCCTCACTGTGAAGTAGGCACCCCCCCCCACACCCTCACTGTGAAGTAGGCACCCCCCCACACCCTTTACTGTGAAGTGAGGAGCAAGTAGGCACCCCCCACACCCTCACTGTGAAGTAGGCACCCCCCCACACCCTTTACTGTGAAGTGAGGAGCAAGTAGGCACCCCCCCACACCCTCACTGTGAAGTAGGCACCCCCCCACACCCTTTACTGTGAAGTGAGGAGCAAGTAGGCACCCCCCCACACCCTCACTGTGAAGTAGGCACCCCCCCACACCCTTTACTGTGAAGTGAGGAGCAAGTAGGCACCCCCCCACACCCTCACTGTGAAGTAGGCACCCCCCCACACCCTTTACTGTGAAGTGAGGAGCAAGTAGGCACCCCCCCACACCCTTTACTGTGAAGTGAGGAGCAAGTAGGCACCCCCCCACACCCTCACTGTAGGCACCCCCCCCCACCCTTTACTGTGAAGTGAGGAGCAAGTAGGCACCCCCCCACACCCTCACTGTAGGCATCCCCCCCCACCCTTTACTGTGAAGTGAGGAGCAAGTAGGCACCCCCCCCACACCCTCACAAGTAGGCACCCCCCCACACCCTCACTGTGAAGTGAGGAGCATGTAGGCACCCCCCACACCCTCACTGTGAAGTGAGGAGTAGGCACCCCCCCACACCCTCACTGTAGGCACCCCCCCACACCCTCACAAGTAGGCACCCCCCCACACCCTCACTGTGAAGTGAGGAGCAAGTAGGCACCCCCCACACCCTCACTGTGAAGTAGGCACCCCCCCACACCCTCACTGTGAAGTAGACACCCCCCACACCCTCACTGTGAAGTAGGCAACCCCCTACACCCTCACTGTGAAGTAGGCACCCCCCCACACCCTCACTGTGAAGTAGACACCCCCCACACCCTCACTGTGAAGTAGGCACCCCCCCACACCCTCACTGTGAAGTAGGCACCCCCCCACACCCTCACTGTGAAGTAGGCACCCACCACACCCTCACTGTAGGCACCCCCCCACACCCTCACTGTGAAGTAGGCACCCCCCCACACCCTCACTGTAGGCACCCCCCCACACCCTCACTGTAGGCACCCCCCCACACCCTCACTGTGAAGTAGGCACCCCCCACACCCTCACTGTAGGCACCCCCCCCACACCCTCACTGTGAAGTAGGCACCCCCCCACACCCTCACTGTGAAGGCGCCCAGTAGGCACCCCCCCACACCCTCACTGTGAAGTAGGCACCCCCCCACACCCTCACTGTAGGCACCCCCCCACACCCTCACTGTGAAGTAGGCACCCCCCCACACCCTCACTGTGAAGTGAGGAGCGCCCAGTAGGCACCCCCCCACACCCTCACTGTGAAGTAGGCACCCCCCCACACCCTCACTGTAGGCACCCCCCCACACCCTCACTGTGAAGTAGGCACCCCCCCACACCCTCACTGTGAAGTGAGGAGCGCCCAGTAGGCACCCCCCCACACCCTCACTGTGAAGTAGGCACCCCCCCACACCCTCACTGTAGGCACCCCCCCACACCCTCACTGTGAAGTAGGCACCCCCCCACACCCTCACTGTGAAGTGAGGAGCGCCCAGTAGGCACCCCCCCACACCCTCACTGTGAAGTAGGCACCCCCCCACACCCTCACTGTAGGCACCCCCCCACACCCTCACTGTGAAGTAGGCACCCCCCCACACCCTCACTGTGAAGTGAGGGGCGCCCACTGTGGGTGCCACATGACTTCATGGGGGGCATTTACCTTCTCCTTTCTTGTGTCTTCTCTCTGTGTCTCCATCACTCGACTACTGCTCTGCTTCTGCATCCATTTATCCTTTCTCTCTTGTTTATGTGGATCTTCAATCAGCTGCCCTTTATGCTCCTTCATCTGTCTCCTTCCTCCCTTCTCTCTCCTCATCCCTTTATGCTCCTTCATCTGTCTCCTTCCTCCCTTCTCTCTCCTCATCTCATCTTCCACTGTCTACAATGCATACTGTTATAGTCTGACACAAACAATATATTTCTACTCGCATCAGCTTGGAGTCGATTAGCCTATAGCAATGCGATGATATTATTTTACCGTGGTATTTTAAAGTAAACCAAAAAGATCTGGTTCAAAAACCAGGTAATGGATCTGGAACAACACTGGCTTCACATTCAGGCTGATCACTGTCACTTGGCACAAATTTAGTGCTTGTTTCATATATTTGGGGTGCCTGGTGGACTCAACCAGTTAGTACACCAACCACATGCTCCTTGTGAGGACTTGTGGTCGAATCCAAGTCCTGGCACCTTATCTCATACTCCACGAGTAGATCATCAATTGCAGAGGAGCTTACATATTTCACCAATAGCCTACCCTTAGCTGTAAAATGGTAACCAACAGCTGTTCCACACAAGGCATTCGACTAACTAGTCAACCTTTCATCCTCATCCGTAACACATACCTGAAGAGCTAGCATAGCAATGTTACCATTATTTACAATGGGAATGTTTATAATCTAATGAGAAGATGGCGCTGCCATTTTAACCCATATTCTGCCACCTGCTGGACGCAGAGCCAACCGCAGACTGCCGAACCTATTTCAATGCAGCACACACTGGGACTCACATCCTGTTTGGAGCGTCCATCTTACTGCTAAATAAATAGAATCAATGCTAGCGAGCTAAAATTAAGCCATCCTAGACCTCCGAACATCGCGCATTTTATCCAAACCACGGAGAGCTCCGTAGATTAGGAGTTATTCAGCTTTTTAGTCAGCCTGTATAATGGGAGGTGGACGGTAGCGCGGTTGCGCAACCCGGTCTAGGATCGCTAAAGAAGGAAAGGCCAAGCCAAAAAAATTATAAAAAAATGGAAATCAGCGATCCAGTTTGATATCAATAATAAAGCTTATCAGACGGAGTATTACGCCAGAAGCAGTTGCCGGTTGGATTCCTTCTGGCGGAACGTTCTGTCAGAAGCAGTTAAACTGTTAAGATGTTCCATAGAGCAGTGGTCCTTGAAGGGATTCCAGGTGGTTCCCAGCTAAATGATATGGAACGTGGAAACCAAATGGTCCCTATATGGACAAAATCAACCGTCCAAATCAACCAAAGATAACAAAATATTCTAAGTCTTGGGTCTGAGAGCGTTCAGCGTCATCAAATGATGGTCCGTGGCTCAAATGCCGAATAAGTAATGGGCCTTGATGATCTGAAAAGGGCTGAAAAGCACCAGAGTGCTGGGTGACTCACCTGCTGCACATGTGCCATGTGGTTGGGGTTGTAACCGTGCTGCACCTGCTGGGGGTGGATGTAGACGGTCTGTTGGGCTGAGGGGAACGAGGCCTGGGGAGACTGGGGGTTGGGCCCTGGCGTCATGGAAGGAGGCGTGGGCGCCAGGGCCGAATACATCTGCTGCTGTGGCGGCTGGTTGGCCATGTGGAGGGCCTGGGCTGCTGCCGCCGCTGTCACACACGCACACACACACACACACACACACACACACACACACACAGCTTGTAGAGATTCTGCTAGTTTCAAAAGATCTGTATACATTTGAAAACTTGAAATGGCACATATTCTGCATTATGAGTACTTTTACTTTTCGTACTTTAAGTACATTTTGATGCCAAAACATTTTTAAGTACATTTTTAATTCCAGACTTTTATTTGTAGTTCTATATTGCAGTATTGATACTTTTACTTAAGTAAAACCCTTTGGGTACTTTTCCCACCACTGCGTTAACTCAGTAAGTGCCTTGTGGGCCATTTCTTCATGTATTCACCTGCCGCAGCCTGTTGGTGCTGTTGGTGCTGCACTGGGCTTTGGGCTGGGTGGTTGGGTGGGCCGCCGTGCTGCGGGGGCCCACCCTGCTGACCTTGGCCTGTGGGAGTGGCCGAGGGCTGGGGGTGCTGCGGGTGCTGTGGGTGGGCATGCAGCGTGGCACTGGGGTGTTGGTACTGCTGGGGCATCGGCCCTGCAGACACTGAAATGGAAAGGAGACAGGGTTGGAGAACAGACAAGCATTGTTTGCAGTTATGACATAGGAGCAATGCTGTTGTGCAGACTTTTGTTTTAAACGGTTATTCTTTGTCCAGCACCAGCAACGAACTGGATGTGTGCAACCCACTTCTGAACTAGTTATCCGGCAAGCAATTAACCATATTGTGGTGTCATATATAAATTGACATTGCTGTGCATATCATGAGCCTTCTCGGCCTTGGACATAGCAACTGTAGAGTCTGGGTCTGAACACAAGCCTGTGCAACTGTAGAGTCTGGGTCTGAACACAAGCCTGTGCAGCTGTAGAGTCTGGGTCTGAACACAAGCCTGTGCAGCTGTAGAGTCTGGGTCTGAACACAAGCCTGTGCAGCTGGATACTCAACTTCCTGATAGAGTCTGGGTCTGAACACAAGCCTGTGCAGCTGGATACTCAACTTCAGTCTGGGTCTGAACACAAGCCTGTGCAGCTGGATACTCAACTGTAGAGTCTGGGTCTGAACACAAGCCTGTGCAGCTGGATACTCAACTGTAGAGTCTGGGTCTGAACACAAGCCTGTGCAGCTGGATACTCAACTTCAGTCTGGGTCTGAACACAAGCCTGTGCAGCTGGATACTCAACTGTAGAGTCTGGGTCTGAACACAAGCCTGTGCAGCTGGATACTCAACTGTAGAGTCTGGGTCTGAACACAAGCCTGTGCAGCTGGATACTCAACTGTAGAGTCTGGGTCTGAACACAAGCCTGTGCAGCTGGATACTCAACTTCCTGATAGAGTCTGGGTCTGAACACAAGCCTGTGCAGCTGGATACTCAACTTCCTGATAGACAGACGTCAGGTGCCTGCACTGCCTGGTATGGCAGCTGCACAGACATCAACCGCAAAGCAATGCAGAGAGTTGTGCGGACAGTCGAACGCATCAGCGGATGTGATCCCCCCCCCCCCAATCGAAGCCCTGTATGACGATCGTTGCGTCAGCAAAGCTCATGGAATTATGAAGGACCCAAGCCATCCCAACCGCAGACTGTTTGAGATGCTGCCGCATGGAAAATGTCTCAAAGCCACTGGAAATAGACTGCAAAAAAAGCTTCTTTCCCCAAACAATCAGATGAATGAACTGATAAGAATCATAGTGAAACAGGGCAAAGGAAAAGGCTAGTGATTCATGTGCATTATGTTCACATTTAAATACATGTACCGGTACCGGCATTTTATTTTTGAGCAGTGGGCCTATACTGGATCCTCCTCTGTATGGCAGAGGAGGATCCACACACACACAGTGACCTACCATACATGGTGTGTGTCTGCTCTGGGTACTGTTGTGTAGAGGACGACACGAGGCCGGGCTGGCCGTGTTGTGGCGGGGCCATCATCCTACTGCCCTGCATCACTGGACTGAACACATGCTGTGCCTAAAGGAACACAAACCCACACACACAGGCATCAGTATAGTTAGACATGACCGCAATCCTGGTTCACGCTCTCATCACCCCCCATAATTGTGAGACAAAGGCACAAATTAAATCCGAAATGTGGATGGCAGAAAACCCACCAAGGACAGCGATTTTAGAAGAAGAGTTATGACTGTTATGACTCTTCCCTTCCACTGCTGTGCACTGAGAATATATATGCAATCCCATAGTTGGAACGGTGGGGCGTTGCTATGGAAACCGGACCAATGTTAAAGGCTTCCGTAGGCATCAACCATTATATAGACAGAGTCCACGTTGGGGTACGTATATATACGAACTTGGGATATGACGCCACCTAGCGTCGACGTACATACCGGTATATATATATACGGACTTGGGAAAGAAAGAATTAAAGGTGTTCCACTTCCCAGCAGTTGTAAAAAAGAAAAAAAAAGAAAATTATATATATATATATATATATATATATATATATATATATATATATATATATATATTAAAAAAAACTAAAATACCTGTGATTGGTAATGTGGCATCTGCTGGAGTTGCAGTTGCTGACTGGTGAACTGCTGTGGACTACAGGTGAAGTACTGGGTAGAATAAGCAGGGCTCTGTGCTACGATGGGAGGTCCTGCTGCCGAGGCCGGGTGCATCATGGTGGGAGCACCTTGGGGATGGTGCTGGTCTGATCTCTGCTGGGGCATGTTGGGCACTGTAGTTCACATGCAGGAGATGATGCCACGTTAATGAAGCAAAAAGACTCTTTCAACCCATTGACCCATTAAGACGGCGGTGGTGGCTCAGGGGTAGAGTGCCTGGATGGTAACCGTAAAGTTGCCAGTTCGAACCCGGGCTCCCCCAGAGTTAGTGTCGAAGTGTCCTTGAGCAAGACACTGAACCCCTAATTGCTCCCGATGTGCTAGTTGGTGCCTTGCATGGTTTCCGCTGCCATCGGTGTATGAATGCGTGTGTGAATGGGTGAATGTAATGCACAATCTCTGTAAAGCGCCTTGGATAAAGGCGCTATATAAATGCACCATTTACCATTTTACCTGAGACCAAGTTCTACAAATGTATTCTGAATCAGGACAGTTTTCTGTCATCTGTTATGTTTCAGTTGTCGTTTCAGTTGTTGACCCCAAAAAAATATGTGAAATTGGCCACGGACCGCGTCTCAAAATATGTTGTTTCAGGGACCTCCCAGAAGCAAAGATTTGATTAAAAATGTTCACTGTGAAAGAATACCATGTTAAAAAATGTGCACCCGTTTTCACGATTTGTCAAAAATAGCTGATCTACTAGCTCGTAGTGCAGCACTCGGTGCCATGCTATGAGCTTGTAGACTTTTTACAGCTAGAGTTTAAAATGATGGTTAAAGTGGTTCACAGATATAAGGCGACACAGATGCATTCAGGTTCAAATGGGTTAATGAAGCAAAAAGAGTAACGCATTAAGTCAAGACCTGAGGCCGATTCTACAAATGCCTTTGAAAACAGCAGTTTGCACTCTTTCAAGATTTTTTCAAAAATGTATAGCCAATGCTAAAATTACAGATGCTTTCCCGGTTTTAATGGGTTAAAGAAAAAAAAGAGAACTGGAATAGAGGTAGAGACAAGGTTTCAGAAATAGAATGAGCAAGAATGAGCAAGAATGATCAGTAGAGAAAGAAAATATATCGTTGCTGTCGGGAGGAAACAAACTACGGTAACTCCATTTTTGAGGTCTTTGATTTTTTTGTTTTGCATAAATCAGTGCTGAATTCGACACCCTTTACGTCTGTGTGTCGTTTTGAAAATATTGAACCAGTGAAAAGTATTAAAAAGCATTCAACTCCATTGGACCCTTAAACTGTCTGCGAAAACAACTCCACCACCTCTCCCCCTCTCATGCAAGTAATTGACAATATATAAAGTCACAACACCAACTTTGATGAGGCAGTATTGCATAATTTTAATAATATAAAGTTTTCTTCATTTCCTGGAAATGAGTTAGGTGGTTTCTTCCCAACAGCAGAGATATACAAGATCGAATTGTAAAGCTCACAATTGCGTCACATTGTGACGCTTTGTGAGCTTGTAGATTTGGCGTTTTCGATGTGTGACACCTGTGTACAATTAACTGTAAATCAGGCTTAAGGGAGAGACAGGAAGCAGAGAGGTTAGTAGCCGTTCTCACCTTTACCTGGTCTGTAGGGTTTAGACTGGCTGACAGTCATATGAGGCATCTGAACGTGGTACATCGGAGACTGGAGGGCGACGGTGGACCACAGAGGAAATAAAACAGGAGCAACATTTAAGTGTCATTGAACGCTTATTCCTCCTGCCAGTCAGAGTCACACCGAGCTCTAGGACCCCATTTCAGATGCATGAATTGAGCTTATCCTTGAATAAAGTTCAGTTTATGTTCAATCCGTGCGTGTGAAACTAGCCTTTTGAGCCCTGCCTTGGTAGTGGACCACCTGGCATCCCAAATGACACACACACACACACACACACTAATAACAGCATGCCTCGTGGACTAGGATAATGATCCCACCAATGTGTGAGACAGTGAGAAAGTTGAACTGCTCCGTTAGCGGACGCCTCATGCATTCTGGGATATGTAGTTTGACTAGGTACCACCGCTTGAAAGATGGTCTCCATCATTCATTCCTGTGATTTATAAACTTGCGCCATGCGAGTCTAAACATACAAAATAAACATGAACCTAATAATTTAAAACAGCATAGAACAACAACAACAATAGCAAAGGGCCTCCAAGTCTCCATTAGCTGGGGAAAAAAAGAAAGTTATCCTCTAAACAATAGCATTAAAGGTCCTAACCATGAAGACAGTTGTAAAGGAATTGCAATAAGAAGTTGGCAAACCAACATCTGATGAGCATTTAAGCCTGATTTATCATTGGTTACACATCCTATATCTCGCACAGAAAATAGCAGATCTATATTAAGTTCACAAGCGTAGACACGCTGTGAGCTTGTAAATTGGCTATTTTCCGTGTGACTCTGGTGTACAACGAAGTATAAATCAGGCATTGCTCATCAAGCAAGCAGAAACATTTCAGTACTGTTTGAGAGAAAAAGTATAATAGTAAAACAAAAAAAAGAAAGAAAAATAGAAATCTTAGAAAATGTCACAAACCTTCCAGATTATGCTTTTCTAATGGAGAGAGAGAGGGGAGGAGAGGGAGAAAGGGGAAAAAAAGAACCATTCTTTAGTTGGTCAACAAATTCTTTTTTTTTCTTCCTTCCTTTTTTTTTTCTTGGCGAGTGATGTTGGATCACCAAGTACTTCTTAAAGCAACTTGTAAAAGTGTATAAAAATATTTGAAACGTGTTATCTGACTGCATAATATTATGAATTGACATACAGTATCATATTATAAAAAATAAATAAAAAAAATACAGTATAAACATTACGTTCAAAATATTTTGTCTTTGGTGTAACATATGGTGTTTAGACCCGTCTCATCTAGTGATGTCTGACAGAACAAAGAGGAGGAAGGAATGGAAAGGCATGATAGATGTGCATGGCCTGACACACGTTTATCTGAGAGCACACACACACACACACAAGTTTATCTGTACGCATATATGAGAGCACACACACACACACAAGTTTATCTGTACGCATATATGAGAGCACACACACACACACACACACACACACACACACACACACACACACACACACACACACACACACACACACACACACACACACACACACACACACACACACACACACACACACACACACACACACACACACACACACACACACACACACACACACACACACAGTTATCTGTACGCATATATGAGAGCACACACACACACACACACAAGTTTATCTGTACGCATATATGAGAGCACACACACACACACACACACACACGCACGCACGCACGCACTCCGCAGAGAGAGAACATAATGGGGACTGAACAGAGAGAATAATGGATCAATGAGAGAATAATCTAGTAATGGAGAGATTAAAATGACTGACAAAGACAGAAATGATTAATAATAAGTAATGAGAGAATCAACAGGAACAATGTATTTCAATGTTCAGAATGTTGACAGGTGAGCTCCTTCCACAGTAGATCAACCAAGTTTCAATCAATTTGGACCCAAATTGAAGGCAACAATAATATGTTTCTATTTACAATTAATAATGACCATGGCCTCTGACCTTGAACTCTGGCTATCAGTGCAGAATGCTTAAACACTATACAGCTATGTTGGTACTAAACCATTGTGTGAAGTTAGTCATTCGACTGGAAGGGTCCCGAATGAAGGCAGTACAGCAATGAAAAGAAGAGGTTAATGGTTGGATGAAGGACATAGCATAATACGAGCTGTTGGTGTGAATAAAAAAAGAAGAACAAGAGGACAGACATGGAAGCATGCTGGGAGACTGCACAGCAGCAGGTAGAGTTTGTCATGAATATCGTCGCTGTCAGAGAGAAACCTTGTGTCGCCATATTTCATATTTTTATGCAATTCAGCATACTGTGTGTGTGTGTCTCACCTGTACTCCTGGGCTGACTGGTGTTAGAGGGTACATCTGTGGGAAGCACACTGTCTGGCCATAGACAGTCTGGGGCTGTTGGACCACGATGGAGGGGCTGGGCTGGCCCTGGGGCCTCGGGGGAGTAGGGGTGTTAGCTGGCTTCGGCTAGTGAGGGAACCCCAAACATAAGAGTCAAACACAAGTCATCAGTCAAACACAAACAGCCACTTAACCCCAATACAGTATACTTAGGTTATTGTCTCCACCAGGCCGAAGGCATGGGGAGAGAGTATGTTTTGCACTCCGTCCGTGTGTGTGTGTCCGTCCGTGTGTCCTTCAATCCCCGGCCGGGTCATACCAAAGACTCTAAAAATGGGACCCAGTGCCTCCCTGCTTGACACTCAGCATCAAGGGTTGGATTGGGGGTAAATCCCTGCGACATACTAGCGTCATGTCCAGGGGGTGTACTTGTACGTCAAGCTGCCTCACGCTACAGAAACAGGAGATAGGCTCCTGCCCTATGGGCCTCATGGCTCGGCAAGGCTACTTACTACTACTCTATGGTCATGTGCTCAAGTCGGATCTGTCCGATATTTCATATTCCATCCTAATTGGCTATAATTAGCTTTCACAGTTTGCAAGATTGCCCCGTTTTGAACAAAAGCCTCAAATCTTGAACGCAGCATGCAATTTACGTGAAATCTTTCACACATTTTCTTACTAGGCTGAGGAATATATCCCACCCATTTCACATTGGCCTGTTATAGCGCCACCAACAGCTTGATTTTTGCAAAACACATTTTTGGAACAAAATGCCTCAAAAACATGTTTATATTAATCCTAAACATTTTGCCAAACATCTCACACAGTCCTATCCTCCTGGTGGAGACCTGTGCCCAGAAGGGCACTTTTCTAGTTGATAAATAGATCTACAAGCTCTACAATGCATTGGGAGCTTCAACTATCAACTATTTTGTTAAATATTAAATAAATGTTGAAATTATTTTAAAAGCAATGTATGACACTAGAATTTCGCGGGCCTTCGGCCCGCTCATCCCAGAGTTGCGTTGCCCCGCGTTGCGATACAGAAGTCCACAGATACAGAAGTCCACAGTGACACGCGTTTTATGCAGCTGTTTTGTGTTGCAGCGCGTGCGCGCGCGTGTAGTGTTGTTATCCATATATGCGCCTCGGTTCGTCCCGTTTGTTCCACGCCAGGTGTCGATGCAGTCGTTTGCGCAATTTGCGTGTTTGCATTATTTTAAGTGTGTAGGCATACCATATTGTGAATGAGCAAAAAGAGGCCACATGCGCGCGTGCATGTGGATGTGGACATGCGCGTGCACGTCGTGCATGTGCATGTGTTGTGCGTGGGCGGTTCTGTTAAATGCAGATGTCAAAATAATCTATAGCCTAACATTAAGTTGTTGAAATATGCTCTATATTAGTTATGTATTTATTGAAAGCAGTGGCTCTCAAAGGTGTGATCCAGGGACCCTCATGGTTCCTTGAGGGGGTTCCAAATGGACCCATTATAGGTCTGTAACTCTGAGAGTGTACAAATGGAACCAAGTGGACCCTACAGGTCTGTAACTGTGAGAGTGTACAAATGGAACCAAATGGACTGTTTTATAACTTTTAACTCTGATACTGTACAAATGGAATCAAATGGGACTCTTATGGGTCCATTTGGTTTTACTGTCAGAGTTATGGGGGTCCTTAAAGCAATGTATGACATACATGACATGCCCATAATAGAAACACCAGTGTTTTTAAATCATTTCGATTAAACTTGGTAACGTTGTCTCTTGTTTTGAAATGGCGTAGCGGTGGCGGCAGGGTCAGACTGACCTGTGCGTTGAATCTGGGCTTGAACTCGTTGGCGTTGGGGTTCAAGGTCGACTTCCTCACTTGACTGCAGGAGGGGAGAAAGAGACAGACAGATGGTGGAACGTTAACGTGTTGATAACATCCACAGCCTATTCTCCCTGCCTGGTCCCATCTGTCATCCATTCTTTAACTCACTCTTGCACAGGCTCCTTCTTCTCGTCCTTGTCCTCGGGGGGCTTGGGGCCACCGAACATGGGCGTGGCCGTTGTCTGGGAGCCTTGTGACGTCACGTCTGGGCCCGGCCTCTTCTGGTCCGCCCCCGCGGGAGAAGGGGAGGGCGCTGCGGGGCTGCCCGGTTTACTGCCGTTGGCCGCCGCAGGGGTGGTGGCCGGGGTGGTGGCACCCGCTGGCACCGCCGCTACGACCCCCTCCTCACCGCCCTCCGGCCCCGTGGCAGAGGCCTTGTCCAGGGGAAGGTCCTTGGGCTTGTCTCCGGGATCTCTGGGAGGCTTGGTCATCATCTGGTCAAAGACAGGGTCTGGGTTGGAGCTTGACTGCAACTGAACGGAGGGAGACGGGAGGAGGAGAGCTTGTATTCCCTTACTTATGAGATTACTAATAGAAAGATCACAAGATCTTCTGCAAAATAACATGCTTCAAATGAGCCATTAACCTTTTAAACCCCATATACTTTCTCGATACCCCCCCAGGGTTCTGTACTCGGTCCCCTCCTCTTTTCCCTCTTCCCTCAATACCAAGTCGCTGAAAAAAGTCTATCTACAAGCTCAGAAATGTTGCAAGCTTGTAGATCTGCAATTTTCATCAAATGTTCACCTATTATATGTCCAGAGTGTAGGGATGCTAGAGTTCATATGATTAAAGAAAATGGGAGCATTCAACTTACCCTAAAATCTACACTAAATTTCTTTAAATTGTCTATTTGTTTTCTGTGGTCGGGCGCCATGGAAGGAGGTCCTGCAAAGTGGGAGAGAAGAAGCCATGTCTTAAACAATATCACATTGAGTTTATTGTAAAATTGAAGGTTAAAGTACAATCATGCGAGTAATGGATAAAACATATGTGCCACACAGAAGGCTACTTCTCCAGAATCATAACGATGAAGCTCTCCCACCGAGGCATGGCTGTAAGAGACAAAACCGTTACCTTTGCAAGCTGGTCTAGCGATACTAGCGGAGCTGTCCAGGGGCTTGACATTCTCCTTGTTGGCTGTAGGAGATGTCTGCCTTGTCTCCTGGATGCGACACTCTTTCGCTGTAGGGACCGGAATAAAAACAAAGAAGAGAATTGGGTCACTCTGGATATTGTCCAAAGAGACATTGTACTCTATGTGTATAGCTTTGATGGGTGCATTTATGGAGCCACAACGCATGTTCCCCGTTCCCTATGTGAACAGATAGAAACTGTTCACAGAGTTTACATCTATCACAGACAAATGGAAACCCTTCGAGGACAGATTCCACGGGGTCCACATTATAGCCAACAACAAAGCTACCTTCAGCTGAACTAGTGGCAACCATGTTGGGGCTAGCAGCAGTGGGCGAGGAGGCTGACGTCGGCGAGGTAAGCACTTCCACAGGAGCCGTCCCCGTCTGAGGGGGCGGAATGGAAGAGGTGCTAGGAGAGGCTCCACCCATGCTGTTCTGACGAGGGGAGCGAGGTCTGTGTGCTGCAGAGGGATAGGGAGAAGGAAGACTTTACTGATGACTGGCATGGCTACTTACTCACATACCTAACCCATTAAGACCTGAGGCAGATTCTAAAAATGTCTTCTAAAAAAAATGTCTTCCCGAAAAACACATGTTGCTATATCAGTGGTGGTGCTAAAAAAAAGCAAAGTTCTTTGTTTACCCAGGGTAAGTGGACTAAACTCGAGATGCTTGTTTACAGCCACGCCCTGCTCATAGAACATTTCATGGTTGGGGTTCAATGCCTTGCTCAAGGGCACTTCAGCGGTGGTAATTTTAACGTGCCGGTCCGGGGATTCGAACTGGCGACCTTCCGGTATCAAGACCGCTCCGCAAACCGTTCGGCCACCGCTGCCTCAAAACCTTTCTATGTCAATGGCCCCTAAAATTATATGAATTTGGCCACGGACCCCCATCTACAAATAGTTTGTTCCAGGGACCCCCAGATGCAAATATATATTTCAGTTAAAAATAACACTCCTTCACACATGCATAACAACCCATCTTGAAAGGGGCTGTGTCCACAGAAAATGTAATTTGGAGCAGGAGCGCTTTGGATACGACATCCTTACTAAGCAAGTTGAACAATGCCATGCTCGGACGACGTAACACTCCGACATAGAAGATGGCAACATTCCCCTGAACGTGAATCATCTGGTTGAGAAAGGGAGCTTGGGATAATATTCTAGTTGTCTATTGGAAGCTGTGGTAAGGTTGTGAAAGGGAGCTTGGGATAATATTCTAGTTGTCTATTGGAAGCTGTGGTAAGGTTGAGAAAGGGAGCTTGGGATAATATTCTAGTTGTCTATTGGAAGCTGTGGTAAGGTTGAGAAAGGGAGCTTGGGATAATATTCTAGTTGTCTATTGGAAGCTGTGGTAAGGTTGTGAAAGGGAGCTTGGGATAATATTCTAGTTGTCTATTGGAAGCTGTGGTAAGGTTGTGAAAGGGAGCTTGGGATAATATTCTAGTTGTCTATTGGAAGCTGTGGTAAGGTTGAGAAAGGGAGCTTGGGATAATATTCTAGTTGTCTATTGGAAGCTGTGGTAAGGTTGTGAAAGGGAGCTTGGGATAATATTCTAGTTGTCTATTGGAAGCTGTGGTAAGGTTGTGAAAGGGAGCTTGGGATAATATTCTAGTTGTCTATTGGAAGCTGTGGTAAGGTTGAGAAAGGGAGCTTGGGATAATATTCTAGTTGTCTATTGGAAGCTGTGGTAAGGTTGTGAAAGGGAGCTTGGGATAATATTCTAGTTGTCTATTGGAAGCTGTGGTAAGGTTGTGCTGAGCTATGCTTCCAACCACATCATGAGCACACCGATGGGTCAAACCTGTCTCATAAACTGTATCACTCATCACCGCCTGCTACTCACCACTGTATACACCATTATAAACCCATAAGTCAATGAAAACAAACGGGGGTGGGGTGGAGATGAAGGGAAGAAATTGTGATCCTAACGTGTACCTCCACTAACTACTGATGACCATGTTCCTCCAGAGGAGCTATTCCTGGTCGGCGGATTGACCGGAACCTCTCCTGGGGCATTGTGGGAGATGAAGTCCACTCCTGGAGGGACTCCTGTGGTCCGGCACGGGGGCACTCTGTGGGCGCGGGGTGTCCGCTGGGACTTTGGGGACATTCTGGGGGGACCTGCAGAGGAGGAAGACGAAGAGAGAGAAAGCCAGAAAGACCCGCGGGGAGGGAGAGACATTAATATACTGATGGCAGGTAGAATAACTTCTATTATTCATTGCCATCCTTCCACCTTTGGGGTGTTTCCTTGTGTCTTACAAACTGCTGCCAGAGATGTGAAGCTCTGAGCCATCTACAGCTCACATGAGCTGCTCCATCTGGCTTTAGAGGGCTCACCGTGAAGCAGTGCCAACGGTGACAAGCATGTGAGTGGAACACACTACAGACGACCCCATAGTACTACACACAACACTGGTTCACACCACAAGCAGGGGGACAAGGAGGTGAGGGATGAGAAAGAAAGACATGAGCGAGAGAGGCAGAGAGACAGATGGACAGAGAGAGATGAGAGAGAAATTGTTGGTGGGAGAAAGAGCCATGGCAGATGTGAAAGTCCAAATTTAAAGCGTTGCCAGTGTTAAGTGAAGTCTGTGCCAGTAAAGCTTAGCAGTGTCTGTTTGACAGCCCAGTGCAAAACTGATGTGTGGCAAAGAACTAGTTGAGTAGGTTCAAATATTTGGGGAGATCTGTGAGGAGCCATTCATTAAAACATAGAAATGTTAAGTTCACTTTTGAAGACGCATTCAGGCCTCTGCTAAATCAAAGTGAAAACAGCTCATACCATAAAGCATTAGTCATCTCTTTGGGTAAACCTCAACCAGATCTTTTGCAAACACTGATAAACCTGCTCCAGTCAAAACAGTGTAAATTATCTCACTGTGTTCCATTCTGATTTCTCAGAAAGGTTTCTACATTTCTACATTCCTTTTGAGGCCAAATACAACACAGGGATCCTTGCTACCGTTATTGTGAGAACTCTGCTTATTTCCTAACGTTCACGTTGTCTTGACCAAATCATCTCATTGAACATTCTACTTGGCATGAGTTGCAAACTTGCAACTACTAGGACTGCCTTTCTTTCAATGGAATAAATATTTTTAGACAGATGGTACCGAATGCTCTCATTTAAACTCATGCTTTATTGCCACAAATTCCTCACTATAACTCAAGGGTGTCACTACCAGAGGGGTCCAATCTGGCCAATGGGATGATTTGGAGGGGAAAATAAATAAGTATTCATTCATTAAAATATTCATACCCAATTATTTATCTGTGCGTGGCCTGTCACTGCTAAGCTGGCAAAGCTGCCATTGTGTGAATGTGGAAAACGGGGTCAGCACCACCCAATGTGTATAAGCATCTACCGAGAGCACCCCACTGAAATAGTCTCACCTCTGTGCGCGAGTGCTGCACTGCACTGAAGAACCAGGGACCTTGCAGAAGATTTTATTAATTTATTGCCTTCTCTATAACAACTGACATGACTCATGAATCTCAATTGGGAAAATGCATTTGTGTACTGATGCATCTTTGCTTGTATCGAGGCCCTATGTAGCAAAAGCCATGGACAATGCCAGTGTAGCCATCAAAACGGTTCATTTATTACAGACAATGGACTAAACCCATATAATATGACGCTCTTTTGTCTGTAAATATTTTACCAGGCTTACCCTGCCACTCTGGTTGAGCAGGGGGCCTGTACTCAACTGTTACTTCCAATTAGACTACATCTGGAAATTGAGCCTTTCGTGTCGTTAGAGACAGTGGTTGAATAGGGCAGGTACTCACTGGTACCAGTTCTGCTGACTTTTGATGTTTCAACAGTGTGGGTGGAATTACACACCTGACAAAGTATGAAATGAAAATAAAATATATAGTAAAAGACATTCCTGTTCAGTTCTAGACCTGAAATCAGAAGCCTAAGAATGTTTCTAACTTTATTTTTGTTTGAGGGAGCCATTAGCAAAGTAATCTGGACTGCAAAAAGTCGCAAGACGACCAATCCTGCCTACAAACTAAATTTAGTTTCGACACCCCTGCTTTAACCTATAGTGGCAACTTCAGCTTAATATGTGCTGTTGCACACCAAACAAACAAGAATATACCATATATATATACTGTATATGAAAATTTTCAATTCAACTTAAGCCAACTCAAAGAATCTTAAACCATTTCAGATAAATATAGGGCTCATCGTGATCTTTTCAAATATTACAACATGTCTTCAACTAGTGCTTTTGTCCGCGTCTACTCCACACTCTCGTGGGTACCTTCCGAGGACATGCGTTTGGGCAGGGTGGAGGCTGGCGACGTGGGCCCGTGGTGGGCCGCAGAAGACGAGGAGGGGTAGGAGGGGTAGGAAGGATGGGAGGGAGGTCTGGAAGGTCGAGAGGGGGGTCTGGAGGGGGGCTTGGTGGGCGTGGCCGCCCTGGGAGGCAAGGAGGAGGGGCCAGACTGGTAGCGAGAGGGGGGTCGGGAGGAGGGAGATGGACAGGGCGAGGGCCAGTGGGATGAACCTATGAGGAGGGTACAAAATGATAAAGGATAACAGACAGAAAATGAGAAAAAACAAATCAAATCAAGGCCATAATTAAAAGAAGAAATGAGAAGAGGGCTAAACAGAAGAGAAAGACATGGCAGGTATGAAATAATGATATATGTAAGGAAACAATATATACATAAAATGACATGGAATCAGCAACAACAATAAATCTCCTTGAATTTCCACCAAAGCTCAATTCTGTTATGACATTCTGTTGATATCGTCTAACAATGAGATGTGAGGTTGACCACACAATGACACATGAAAACATTAGAACGGTTTCGGTTGCACATGTAAAACCCCCTACCTCCATTCACTACCCTCTGGTCGGCCCCAGAGCTGGGGCTGTAGTCATGAGGTCCTGGTCGGGGAGTTTGTGGTCCGGTGGAACTCTGAACCAGACGGGGTGAATTCTGACGTCCCGCCCCCCATGACATAGCTTCTCTGTTCCTCTGGCTCGGGGGAATGTACTTGTTTTCTCTATATACATAAACAAAGACCACAGGGAAAACTGGTTAGATAACTATGTACACGTCACCACTCCTCTTAATTAAGGGGTTGGATTTGATTTGGTTCAAGAATGTTCAGAGACTGTTCAGAGCAATATTATATAAAAATCTGCGTCTATTGTTTTTAAATGTGAAGCACGATGAGTTGTGGAGAACGGTATTTGCTCCCCTGTATGCCCATTGCCCAGTGTGTATTGTGGAAGTGAAAATAAAACCGATTCTGAAAAGGACTAAGGAGAGATTTTATAGCAAACACATATCCTCCTTGACAAACAAATGTAATTCCTGTGCACAGGTACAGTGTTCGAATGATACTCCATGTTGTTACTTAGGCACAACCTGGTCCCTGGTAACCACCAGCCACCACTTTCCAAACATCACGTGACATTCCTCTCTGTTCATATACAATACTTACTGAGCAAGGCCAGCTTGAAATGAAAATCAAATAAAATGTGGAATTACAATATTTATGGCCCAAACAGCAAAATATTGTATGCCCGAAGGGCATGCATTACCAATACCAACGGACATCGATAAAAGTGTCTTTGGGGAGTTTGACAGAATCAGAAATACAATTTCCTGTTATTTCTGATCATATAAAGTGCCAATTAATGCTTGAGAAAATGAAACCCCAATTAACAAAATAAAAAAAATAAAACGAGGCAGTCACCTACCCACCTGGCATGCACACTACAGCATGTATTTGTATTTTTATAGATTAACAGTAGACTGACAGGACATGGGGAGAGAGTAGGGGGGATTACACGCAGCAAAGGTCGTCGGGAACAGGAGTCGAACCCGCGACACGCTGATTAGCAGCCTAGGTGCCTTGGCGGCTACGATTTCTCTACAGACCGTTGTCGTCTAAACTTGGCCTCGGTCTTGTGTATATGTTTGTGTGAGACTGTGTGTATGATCTGCTGTCAAGTGTGTGTGTGTGTGTGTGTGTGTGTGTGTGTGTGCTGGTCTCACCTGCTGAGCGTGTGCGTGTCCCTGTCCCCCCTCTCTCCCCGCACCACGGCTGTGTATTTGTCCTCCTCGGAGCGCTCGTCGTTCTCCAGCGCCACGCGGGCCTTGTAGGTGGCGCTGGCCTCAATCTCCTCTGCCAGCTGGGCAGCACGTGCCTCTCTCTTCAGGAACTCTTCAGAGTTGTCCCGCTCCAATGGAACTCTGAGAAAAGAAGCGCAAAGTAGATTTAAAAAGAGGGGGGGTGGGGGTGGTTGATAGTCTAAATACAGCAATCATGGGAAAACAAGAAAATAAATTATCTTGAGGACGGTGACCCACAGGAAGGGGCCCCTGATTCATAGTTTAAGAAACCAAACTACTTCCTGTGCATACTAGGCATACTTCCATGAATTCTGACCCAGTGATCTTTAATACAGACATTTAGACTGTGCTCTGACTCATCTATCCAACTATAAATGCACCATGTCTCTGTCTGTATGTCGTGTGTACGTCTGTAATGCACATAACTCGGGAACCGTTCGCCCCACCGACCTCAAATTCGACACACGCGTTCCACACACGCACAGGGAGTGCACAGGTCGGACCCACGGTTGTCCAGAACCGCCACAAATGGTCTCTGCCCAGGCTCTGGACAGGGCCCCTGCCCAGGCTCTGGACAGGGCCCCTGCCCAAGGTCCATATATGGAGCTGGCCTGTTCTGACATCACAACACTCCATATTTGGGCATGCCTGACAAAGAACTCTATAAGCTGGCCTGTTCTGACATCACAACACTCCATATTTGGGCATGCCTGACAAAGAACTCTATAAACTGGCCTGTTCTGACATCACAATACTCCATATTTGGGAATGCCTGACAAAGAACTCTATAAGCTGGCCTGTTCTGACATCACAACACTCCATAAATAGGAATAAAGGGACACAGAGAAACACAAAGAAATCTCCATATATGGGTTTAAAAGGTACACAGACAGATGGGTGGAACGGGTACACTGCATTTCTGGTTGTCCAGAACCAGCACAAAAGCCTCATTTGGCATGCCTGACAAAGAACTCCATATATGGGGATAAAAGAGACACATACATAAGAACTGGGTGGGGCATGCATTTGACGCACGTGTTCACACCATCACAATGATGCGTGACCTTGCCCTTTATTAGCCAATTGATCACAACTGATCATCCCCCTAAGGGCACTGTTCTAGTATCTATAAACGCACCAAGTCTCTCTGTGTAATGTGTACGTATGTCTGTAATCCACGTTACTCGAGAACCATTCACGTCATCGACTTCAAAGTCGACACATGCGTTCCACACCCCCACAGGGAGTGCAGTGCCCGGTGTAGAGTCTGTCGGATAACCAGAACCAGTACAAAAGCCTCTTCCCGGGCTCTGGACCTGATTACCCCTATATCTCCATATATGGAGCTGGCCGACATCAAAATGAGGTTCCGACATCTGCATAGACTCCATATTTGGGCATGCCTGACAAAGAACTCCATATATGAGCATAAAAGGGACACAGACATAACTAGAACTGCACTCTGTCGAGTGCCTACTTGCTTGTTGCACACAAGTAGGCCGTGCACAAGCAGAGCGTACTGCTGACCGCTACAAACTGTCAAATCTATATCTCGATCAATGTCGGGTGGATTACAAGAAATGCCTCTATGTATATGTATATGTAATTTGTAAGTTGATTAGTGGTATACTGTGGTTACTTTTGATGCGTATGCACCGTCCCAGCATATGACGTCAGGGTATAACTGGCGTCATATGCTAGCTCTCAATGATGACTAGCTCTCAATGATGACGTAATAAAGATGTGGATTAAAGGTCCCAATGCCAGAGTGTAATTGGTTTTCGATGGTGACGTAATGACGATATGTTTTAGTGTCGGGAGGATTAGAGGTAATGCTCCTATGTATACATGTATGTAGTCTGGCACCACTGCCGTATCAGGCACAAGTAGTCATTACGTCATTTGCTGGGACGGTGAATATGCATCAACGGGCGAAACTAGTACTTGCGCGCTCTGCTTGCGCAAGTAATAACTGGGTGGGGGATGCATGCAAGTAGGCCAGTGCCCAACAGGCACCGCTCTAGTTGTTATAAACTGCAAACTGGCTTAAAACAGTGACAAATTGATTATGAACAGAGGACTAAAGAATATTATACTGTAAATATGCATGAAATTCACAATTATTTTTCTTGCTAGCACTTTATATGTAATTCTTGAATCTGATTTGTTTTTTAAACAACAGCACGGTTATCAAGCTTCACCAACTCAGTGGCCTTGTGGTTAGAGTGTCCGCAGGGTTCGATCCCCGGACGGGTCATACCCAAGACTCAATTGGACCCGGTGCCTCCCTGCTTGGCTCTCAGCAGCAAGGGTTGGATAGGGGTCCCTGCAACATACTAGTGTCATGTCCAGGGGGTGTACTTGTATATCATGTCAGGACATAGACTCCTGCCCTATGGGCCTCATGGCTCGGCAAGGCTTACTTAAGGTTTTCAAGTAAATTAAAATGCACAAGCATTTCAAATATGGTCTCCTTGCTCTCCCTCTATCTTTTCAATGAGTTATCAGTGATGCAGGAGCTAGTTACATCACTGAGAACTAGCCCAAAAACGTTATGTGCACCCCTGGCCATAAGCTTAATTCCTCAACACAATGTAGGCATTGGTAGAATAAATGCTGAGCTTCTGTGCAAACAAAGAACAAACATCAGAGCAAACAGAAAGTAACTGTAGAAACATTATGAGAAAAGAGGATACACGTTACCATTATATTGGCCAATGGATAGAATGTAGCTATTCACAACTCACTTCTAATGTGCGCAACAAGTTTTGTCAAATATAACATTTTTAATAGGTGATTCTGAAACTTTTAATCAATGTTCAATTGTCTCACTATTCCAGCTGTACGTCCTCCTTTGATTGTTTTGTCGTCTCTGCCTAGAGATACAAGGGCTAGGCTACACAAACACAGGTGCTCACACATGGACTGAACAGCCCAATATCTAAGCAATCAAATCGTCTCATTAAGTTGAAAACACAGGACTTGGTGACAAAAATATATCACATGGTTACTCAGACTTACGTATATGTAGACAAGCTGCTGTCATATGTAGACAGGACTCCGTACTTCTCCTCGTTGTATTTGAACATATCATTGGGGTCCCACCCGTTAGACTAATGTGAGAGAGAGAGAGGAAGAAAGAGTCAGAGACTGTGAAATGATGCATAGGTGATACATGAGCATGAGTAGCATGCTGTGTGTGTTAAGGTTGGGCTGTTTTGCTAAATTTAAAACCCCGGTTTACTATGACCAAAACACAGCAGTTTCCGGTTTTTACCGTCTAATTCATTTTAACGTGGCCATGCGTTGACTGCTATTACTGCGTTGCCTGGCTGCCTGCTCCGAGTCTGACAGTCTGATCTATCATCTACTCGTAGATCTCAGTGATTATTTTACCCATTACATTAGTATCTTACAATGCGCGACGACTCGACGACACGCTGTAAGCTTGTAGATCGGCTATTTTCTGCACGCGCTCCACAGTACGGCGACGTATAATTAATTCTAGATTGGAAGTGGAGGCGCAGCTGTACAACTCGCATCCGATTATTTCAGCATGATCCACTGAGTTTAGTTTATGCCTGACAGAGAGTGGGCCAGTTGCTGATAGGAATATTTTGGCAATGCTGAGAACAAATCTGTTCTGTGACTGTCCACAGCATAGCTCTGTTTCATAGCGATTCACAGCAATGATTCCGCTGCACATGATTTTGTGACTTGACGTCACGTAAACCACACAGCATACAGCACACAGCGCACACACACACACACACACACACACACACACACACAGCTAGCTTAATATTTAGCGCTTGTTGTGTGTGTGCCGCTTGGCTTCAGCGTTGCCTGTCATGGTGCACGTTAATTTGATGCTGCCATTCTCTAATGGCCGTAAACAATAACCATGGCCACCCAACGCTCATGTCAGGTGAAACGGTTTGTGCTGTTTTGACGGACGAAACCTTAATGATATAATTTAACCGTATCAAACCGCGAAACCGAAATACCGCCCAACCTTAGTGTGTGTGTGTGTCAACTGATTCCTGTGACATCTGTGTGACCTATGTGCACCTCAAGCACCTGTATTTGCAAAATGGGAATAGCAATTTTTATAGACATTTCTCCCATTAAATTACCTTGGGGGTGTGGCTAAGCATTAAGCAAGACGTCTTGGACTACAATCGGTGTGCCTGATGTCTGCTCCTCGTTTCCGAGTGGAATTTGAGGGTGCATTCTTACGTGTAAACTTGACCTAGTTATTGTTAACAGAGGGCTGGTAAAACTTGTGCTAGCCACCATGGTCATACGAGTGTTAGCCCACGCAGATGACGTAAAGCAGAGGTTCCCCAACCACTGGTACGTGTACCTGTGCTGGTACGTGGTACATGTCCCACTGGTATGCGAGAAGGGAATCCCAAGTTTTCCCGACTGTGAATCTATAACTGTGCATCACCAGGATCAATGATATGGTCAATGACAATAGTATAACTTTATGTTGTGATATAATAATATAGCAGTGGGTAGGCTACTTGAGGCCAGTCTTCCGTGTTTTGGTACGATGATGCGCGACCACGACACACCACAACGAATTAATTGGTTACCTAACCCTATAAATCTAATATTATTATTATTACAGAGAAGCTTGCAACTTCAGTTTACAATGGGAAAATGAAAATACATAGGCAAGACTACATGTGTACACTTGAATTTTGCAGTGTTGGAGTGTTGGGTTAGGATTTTGCATACATTGTTTGTTCCTACCACGTCTGTATCCAGTGACTCCAGACTGTCTCCAGAGGTGTGGGTCTCTCCTCCATCCCAGGGTTCCAGATCCTTCTCCTTGTGTTCGCCATTGATCCGACCAGTCACTGCCGCATCTGTAAAGTTGTCTGTGGGCACAAACACACAAGAAATGTACAGCAACGTTTGCAAGTGGTACACAAGCACTGTAAGCAGACATGGTTTGCTGTGACACAGCCTCAAAATTGAGTATGCAATCTGGTTGTTGATAGAGGCAAGTGCATCTCAGGCCTTGAGAGCTTCTCCAAACGCTCTGATCACAAGGCCTAGAAAGCATATCGGTGGCTGATTAACACCGATTAACAACTGATGCCAACACAATGGTGTATCTGATGAAAAACATGTGAAGAGTCAGATACTTGACTCTTAACTTGGGGTTTATGGAAGCTGTGTCACTTCTCCTGGATTAAGCCTTGATGTGGACATGAAGGTTATTTAATTTAAGTAACTTGTTAAAAGCTTAGGCTTAAGCCAAGCCTGGAATTTGCCACATCATGCTTTCATCTTTCAACAAATCTAATCTCTCTGTGTGTGTGTAGATGTGAGATTAGAAAACATTCATATATTACCTGCCACTCCTGCATCAGATGCGACTACACCATTGGAGTGCAGAGACAGACAGACAGACAAAAGAGAGGGTCAGAAGACGGATGGAATTGACTGACTAAGAAACTGACTAATTGGCAGGCAGGAAATTTCCAATTTATCAAAAGAAATCTCAACTCGGTACATAATTTCATCTGAAGTGACCGGGTTACAAGGTCTGATCTGATTATTCAATATTTCTGTAATAAAAACGTCAAATCAAATCTGGTAAACCTGCAATCTTAGTAGGGTGATGAACTGATCAGCTTAATGGGGCAATCACTCGTTAGGTCTAATGTATACAGGACCCAATAGAAATCCCTCACACATATCAGCAGCTCATATTTATATCTTATATCATATTTATAACACTTTCCCACACAGCCTAGAGACTATTCTGGTTTAAAAGAACTGTGTGGAATCAAAACGAATTAGATGAAGGAGGCTCAATCAGGCTTTTTATTGAGTGTCCTAGCTGTGCCAGGGAGACCTTCAGACCAATCAATATTTCACATTATTCTACAATGGCTGGCCTCTCAGCGCAGACGCATACATGCGACTTGATCTCTACGACTTCACCACAGTAAAATAACGACTGAATGAGCTGAGTATATCATCCTAAATTGGACATTGAAAATTCACACTTGTAAATGCAAACACAGCTATACCGTCTACAGGTTGAAATACCCAAATATTTGGGTAGTATGAACAATAGTTGTGTGTGTGTGTGTGTGTGTGTGTGTGTGTGTGTGTGTGTGTGTGTGTGTGTATATATATATATATCCCTTCTCTACAAGCTTCTGTACCTTTCCTGGCAAAATTGAGGTCCACATCTTTGAAGGTCAACACTACAACATCAGAAGCCTTGAAAATGATGCTTTCTACGATATCCTCTTTCCTGGGGCCCGCACTAGGCTCAGGGCTCTTTCTGTGAGCTGCATCCAACACCAGGTCACACTGAGGGACACATTAGTACAACATGGTCAGAGAAATGTGTATTAATAATAGTTTGTTCTGCCAACAGAGATGCATAATTTAACTCCTAAAATTACTTGCGTTAAATGTCTGATTCTTGCCAGCTAAAATTTCCCCCATGAGAGAAAGAGAGGGAAATAGGCTTCCTCTCTCATCCTAAAAGGGAAGGATAAGGACCCACTCCTCCTCGGTAAAAAGGAGAGATTAGACAGAGTGCAAACTTTGTGTAAGCCACCTTTGGGGTGAAGCAGAGTGCTGACTAGGCATCATCTTTCTGTACCCTTAACCACGAGAGAGAAATTGACAGAACTGACTCCATATCTGCAACTAGGCACACAAGTTCTAGTGCTGGCAGAATACCTTATTTTTAGCTATACCAGTTTGAAATCACACAAAGTTACTGTATGAGGGTTTTGCATACGGTATAGTATTGTTTTTCTTCCGCGTGTGATGTAGGGGCGTCCAGGTGGCAAACACACAACACTCGCCCACCTCCACAGTTATGAGTTCTCATAACTGCAATTATACAGCGCCATAAGTAGCCTCAGGGACCGAATGGAGGAAAAAAACATGTATGAGATCTGGCATACAAGCGGAGTGAATCTTGTATTTCGCTAACCAATATTAAAGAGTGCAAAGGGGCATCACTCCAAATGTGGTGACGTCAGTGTTCTCCACTGTGTGGAGTCTGTAGCAGAGGGGGCGGTCACATAGGTTGGTGAACCAATAGGAATCCCCGGCTGTCTCAGACGGGAGATGGTCCGCCCGTCTATGCCCAGAAAATCATAGGTCTCTTTCAGGCTACGCAATAAGCAGATCACAGTGCAATACAGGAAGACCTTTTAAGTAGTTTTAAATTGTATAAGGTGATTACAATTTATAAGTATGTTCATAATGCCTTATAGACATGGACTGTATAGGAACTGTTACGGAGAAGTTTGTGGAAAACATGATGGCGTTGGAGCCAAAACGTGGCATTGGTGGAAGAATCTCTCAGCCTCCTCCTACCCAGTGAATCAATAGCACAGACAAGGTTTGGTTTCAGAAAAAAACCTCACTGAAAAGTTATGATGTATAGGTGCGAAAACAACTTGCCTGAATTCCCTGGACCCTCCGTTTACATCAGAAATTCACTTTTTAATTAAGTAAAACAAAACATTCTATATTATGTTGAATTGCTTTGCATTTCTTCCAAATTATATTACTTTGAGTTCCAATCCAAGTACTGTTGGTAAAATAGTCCCTAGTAAAACAGTAAGGCTATCACGATTCTCGATACGTATCGAAACGAAATTGACGTTTGATACATAGTATCGAAATCACAAGCCGACTCACAAGCCGACGTTCCTGTCCGAGTAAAAGTCTGACTCCATCCAGCGGGGGGAGACAATACGCACGCACGCACGCACGCACGCACGCACAAGCGCGCGCACACACACGCGCACACACACTCCGCAGAGAGAGGAGTGAAGTTAAGTCTTAACTCCACTAGTAGTGTCGTGTTGCACGTCTCTTTGCTTTACTATCGATTTAGTGTGGACATATTTTGGTTTTCCGCTGTCCAGTGGCAGTGAGTTATGAGGGCACACGCATCGTTAACAAAACGCTACCGTTTGTCGAGTAGCCTATGATCCGCCTCCACAAGTGCCATATCCCACAGCCTGGCAAAACGACAAATATGACATTATATGAGCCAGCTGAGCATATTAGCATGGCATTAGCAGGCATCAAAAAGTCAAAGAGATCTGTCCAAAGATGACACAGCCAACAATTCCAGGCTCATTTAGAGCAAACTCCCACATAATTTGACCCATGCTAAAGAAATTTCCACAGTGATGTTGTTGAACAAAGCTTGTCGTGCCTCTTGGGAATTGTTGATGTTTCAATTGTGCCTTTACACATTCTATATTAGCAAGAGACATGCGTCCCGTTTCAGTGGTGGAAAACGCTGGGCTTAAACAAGCGTTCTTGAACCACATTACCAAATGCCAAGCAGATTGCATATGACCACAACAGTGTTACTTATTTAGCATATTTAGTTACTTTAGAGTAGAGCTTAACAATAATGTTGTCATCTCATCTGAAAGCATCTGAAAATGATGTTGGGGCATAAAACCCAAAGGTCATTCTCATTCTAATTTGTTATTACATTTATTAGTAAAATAAAAGTGACTTGCAGAGAACCAAGTGTTTTTCTTTACAAATCAAAACATTAGCCTAAATTAATAATCATATAACGCCCTGTGCTGAAAATAGGAGGTTTTACAAAATTTCGATTGAATCATATCGAATCGTGACCTTAAAATCGAAAGTTGAATCGAATCGTGGATTAGGCGATTTTTTTTTTTTTAATTTATGAATTTTTTTTGTGGCTTTCGTCTTTATTTTATTTTTTTATAGGAGGGATTTTTTTATAGGCTGACAGGAAATGGGGGAGAGAGATGGGGGAGTGACATGCAGTAAAGGCCGTCAGGATCGGGAGTCGAACCCGCGGCACACTGCCAGACTCGGACTACCGGCCAAGGTGCCTGGACCGCTGAGCCACGGCCCAGGCTGACCTGGTGATCCTTACCTCTGGGCTGTATGTCTTAAACACTCCTTCATAGACTGTGCCATTCTTCACTTTCAGCTCACACTTGCTCCCCTGTAAACAAATAAAGGAAAATCAATCACTTTTATTGTGTGCAATATTCAGTCATACATTGTAGTATCAATTTACCCCCCCTGACAATCTGCTGCAAAACTGAAATATACAAATGATTGATCAATCTCTGCATTGTTACTGCAACCAGCTGTCTCTTATAATTACACAGGCTTGGTTTATTGCAGCGTGGACATTTTGGAGACAACAGCATGTGGTGAATGACAGCCTGCAAGGCATGCTGTTGTAACCAATTCGTTTACAGTAGGCAGGACTTGCATGGCTGATTCACACAAGGTTTTCTTTGACAGTTTATATTCTGCTTTACTTGCCTCCTTCTCAGCATCACACATACAGTAGGACAAATTCCAAAAGCATACTGCACATGAGTCATGACATTCTGTGAATGGAGCCAAATCTCCCAGACAGCACAGAGCAAACATACCACCACTGATGTCAAGACGTGGACCATCCTCATATTTGCATATACACCATTGAAAGCAACCTGAGGAAAACAAAATAAAAAAACAATTCAGTTACAACGTTGAGCAGTCACTGAGCCCATTTGTTTATATTGTAAAGTACTGCATCATGGTCAGTAAAATGAAGGCCTTCTAGGCCTTCTAGAAAACATCTAGAAGAAAACATATCTGTGCAGGAGTTAAGATGAATTTCCTTTTCCCTGCCATTGAGTGTGAAACTAGTTGGTAGGTAATCTACATTATATTAAAAATAAATATAGATATATATATTTTTCAAGCAAAACTTTAGTTTAAAAAAATATCATTGAGCAGTTTTTACTTGTATGTGTATTATAAACCTACATGTATAGAGGGTATTATAAACCTACATACATATGTATAGAGGGTATGCACATGCATAAAGTGAGTGGCAAATCAAGTGGCAAAGTGAGTTTAACCCATTTAGGACAGGAACCCCTTTTTGTGTTTTTACCCTTCAAGGCAAACCCCTTTTGGGGTTTGTGTTGCTATGTACAGTATACTAAATAGCAACATACTTTTAATAATTTGTGAATACATATTTGAAGATTTTCAGAAAACTTAGGTCAGTTTTTAGAATCGGCCTCAGTCCTAAATTGGTTAATGTCAGTTAACGTCATTAGTGCAATCAGATAGGACCTTTCTGTTTGGATGTATGGGCTGTCAAGGCCAGAAAGTAGTTTTTTGCTACTCAGTCAGTAGGTGTTCTCACATAACTTCCAAGTATGATGATGTCACGTGCATTCCCTCTATAAAACAACATTATTTCAATTCCATTTGACCAAGGAGACAAGCCTGTAAACCATGGAGACTGGCCTACTCAAGAGTGTATCTCATCTTTTGAAACCAAAATGCCAAATTTCTACTAACTACATTTCTTCTAACTGTCTAAAAAGAAAAGTAAGTGACTTAAGTACTACATTTTAAAGACTGTTGATTGCAACAGTGTTTATGAATGCTAGCTGCAGATAGAAAGAATGATACATTAATTTATACAAGGATATGGATGAATATAACTCTACTCCAAAGACGATGATTATACAGACTGCCTATTTCTCTTTAAAGAAGCGCCAATGTGCAAATTATTGAAGACAATTGAGACTACAAAACAGGAATTGCACTGGGACAACTATTAACCCCGTTTAAATATACAATGTTGTGTGTGTGTGTGTGTGTTGCACATATTCAACACTGACTGGACTAGATTGTTGATGTCTTTATGAAGATGCTGTACCTATTGTAGTTTACACTGTGCAACTCATTGGACCAAATGTGACTGACATAAACATTGTATTTTAGGTGAATGAATGTTTAGTAATTGATTAATTACAGTATACAACTTCTTTGTCATCACAATATACAGGATTGTGATTATTATTTATTTAGCCAAGACGGTCCGAGATACCATAGTTCTTATTCCAGCAAATGTACATTTAAAAAGAGAATTGTAGGTGCCAAGGGGCATAAAACCCAAAGTTTATGTTGATGTCATTCTCATTCTAATTTGTTATTCAATTTATTAGTAAAATAAAAGTGACATAATATTGCAGAGAATCAGCCTTTAGGTTATAAAGCTTTATGAAAAAGCAGTAATTAAACGACTGAAATAGGCTACTACTTACTGATGCAGGACCTTTGCCACTGTGTCGTCCTCTGAAAGAAATAAGGACATCATTGTCAAATATTACATTGTCATTCGGGTTTTTCTACCGGGATTGTGTAACACGGTACTGCTCTGGAGCCCTAAACAACAACATGAAATGATATGCTGTTATGGAGGATGTAGGACTGCCCCGTTAAAAATTCAGTGGGGTTAAATGGGGAGAACCCGGGTTATCATAACCACCATGGACTGATCTACAACTGCATGGGCTGATGATCCTTGTATACTCATGTTCAAGTGGCTGTCAGCCAAACACTGTGGGCTTTCTCTAGCGTGTCCTAAAATGCACCTTGTATGGCACCTGGCACAGTGCCCTAAACACACAATTCTCCTCTTCTTCCTCCGAGTCGAGTGAAAGTAGGAAATTCCACCTTTCATAACTGAACAGCAAGTTTCATTCATTTCCAACAATATTAGCCTCCAAGCTACTACTGAACATGAGCAGCAGCACAATAAACACTCATATTCTTTGATGACTACATCAAAATACCAACATTATTATTAAGATAGGCTAGTGCACGCCACAGTTACAAGGGGTGTCTTAACTATAGTCCAACCTAATTTTACAACATCTTAGGCTTGACCCCATTGAATAAAGCCTATGCATTGAAAGGGACAAGCTGTCCTAGTGGCTCTCCAAATAATCAAGTAAAACGCAGATATGCAAACACCTATCTACTGCATTGGTGATCTAGAGTATTTCATAAATGTCATGTTTCAAGGACACTATTTCACACAAGCAGCAACGTCAAGGTTGAAAGCCTGTAATTCCTATCTCCTCTCCTCCTCACCCCTTCACCACCCCGCCCCTTTCTCTCATGCATGCGCCCACACATTTTGTATCAATTTCTTGGCAAACCCATTGCAGCATTGTTGCGGAAACATTCCAGACCCGTGTCAATCATGTCAAAACAAAACCTGTATCTTCTTACAGTCGATTGCAGATCAAAGTTGCCATGGTGCATTCCACTAAACAGACATTAACACTGAATGAGGCTCAGGCAAGCGCACTTGATTAAAAGCACGGGCTGTCAAACGGCTAATCAGCTAACTGTTAGCGGCTACGTACCCAGCTATGAACTTCAGACAGGGCTGGATTATGTCTAGTGGACGTTAACATCAGCAGACAAGCAACTGACAATACAACCACGAGCTCTGGTGAAAATATGGTGCTCATTCAAAATAAGCCCAAATATACGGGCAGATGCCGTGTGCTGTGCATGATTGTCTCTCATGGATGATGAAGGGGTAACGTTAGGTCGAAGTTCCAACGCCGGAGCAGACAGGCCTCACGTTAAGCTAGGGGGACCAGCACGTCACAAGGCCCAAATACGTTCACAGAACACACACAAAAGACACGTTTTTCCACAGCTTAACAAAAATGTCACTCCCTACAATTAACACCGTGGGGACTCACTGGCATTGTGACACGGAAAACAGTAAACATCATCATCAGATACTGTGTAATAATTTAGCCACGGGGTGTTTTCTTTTCACCGACCTGCCTACATTCTGCCGTCCCCCTCCGCCGCCGCCGCCGCTTCCCCCAGCACCAGAGGCAGCGGCACCGCCGGCGCTGCTGCCACCGCCGGGCTTGCGATTTCCACCGGCCTTCATTGACATGGTGATCCCATAAACGACAACGTTTGCAAGTGTTTTCTAATGGTTTAAAACGACCAGCTGCACGCTGACGACGGAGACACCTTTCAGCTGCGTGACAGCCAGCTAGCAGTCACTCTGATGATACAAGCTAGCTAGCAGAGCAGACTGGCTGGGCTAGTCTGGCTGGCTGTAAAGGAAGATGCTATGCTAATCAGCTAGCTAAATTAGCAATATGTACAATATCTATTAAAACAGGGAAAAAAGCTATCTTAAAAAAAGACAATATTTGCCAAATGATTTTAGGCAATAAACGTATCTAGTACACCTCTTGTCAATTGATTATTCAATTCTAAATGTTATTTTCGATTATGTCAAACGGGGTTTCCAGCTCTCTTGGATTCTGTCCGTTGCTAACAGCGAAAAGACCAAAACAGTCTGAAAGGGGACAAAAAACAGCGGAGGGATATTATGACAGCCGCGGCACGGCACGTTCACGACCAACCAAAAATATGTCTGCTCTGTTTTGACAGTAATAAAGCTGAGATGTGTTTTATTATTAGAACAATATTATGTGCATTAGACCACGAGAAATGGAAGGACGTTTCTCATCTTTGGAGATATCATACGTTACTACATGGCACTATTTACAGGAAGTCCATGAGACCTGAGTGTGGCACGAATCGGAGGATCCACGTGAGCCGGTGAACGTGCGCGCGTGCCAACACACTCACACACGACACACATGTCAGTCAGACTCAGCACGGTTTGCACCATTTACATACAGTCAACTCAGTTAGAACGGAGGACTTCAAACTCCTTTCCATAATGAAACTTTACTTGACCAGTTCAAAGTTCACGATCAATTGCTGATCGTAGTGTTTTGAAATAATTAAATCATTTCATTTCGGGATATCCTGCAAGCAGAGTATGCTATGCAATATGCACCCGTCCCTACCCTAGATCGGGTGGCGTGAAGGACGGGAGGAAATTCTTTAATTTTTATATCCACATAAACAATGACATAAATACACTGATTACTATATTTACCCAGGGTATCTGGGCTAAGCTCAAGAACTTGTTTCCAGCCAGGCCCTGCTCATAGAACATTTCATCGTAGTGGTTCAATGCCTTGTTCAAGGGCACTTCAGCGGTGGTAATTTTAACGTGTCGGGCCGCTGATTCGAACTGGCGACCTTCCGGTATCAAGACCGCTCCGCAATCCGTTCGGCCACCGCTGACACAACCTTAAGGCCTAAGTTCGTGCAATACTGATATTTCCCTAGTAGTTCACTTGAAATTAATACAGGAAAGGTGGGCACTAGGAAAATCTGGGCACCATATTTTTGGGAAGATTGGGCAATGGGCACTTTACTGTAGCTATAGGGAAGAGTGGGCCCAAGGAAAGGTGGGCACTTTGGATTGGAGAAGCAGTGATGGAAGTAGTCAAATTCTTCACTTAAATAAAAAAAGTATCAATAGGCCTACGAGATTGTAGAAATACTCTGTTAAGTAAAAGTCTGGTATACAAAATTTACTTGAGTAAAAGTACAAATGTATTGGCATAAAAAGCTTAAAACACCTTTCAAAAGTAAGTATTACTAAGTAAATAGCTGTAGACAGCTATGTAAGGCTAATGTATGTTTTGTAATAATCATCAACATCTGCAAAGTAACTAGTAACTAACGTTTTCAAATAATTGTAGTGGCATGGGATGTAGTGTAGAGTAAAAGTATTGAATATCTGAAATACTCCAGTAAGCTAGGTTAAAAAAAAAGAAGCTCAGAAATAAGGCAATGAATACACACCTGAACGTAACAAAAATGATGAGCAGTTATCTGTAATAATTCAGCTCAAACATTTAATGTTTAAAATTCAAAGAATTCCTTTATTACAAAGTCAGCATATTGATGATGACATTCCAAAGAAGGCAAAGGGCTAAACAATGATACATTGACGGAAGTTAAGCAAGTCTCCGTGATGGCGTTCAGGTACATGCTACATTACTACCAAACCAGAGAAAAACATCTGAATGGTGGAGAAAGGTTTTCTTACTAAGACTTGTATCCTTGACGGTTCTACATAGCCAGGGGAGGTAAATCAGTTTCAACTTTCAAGTCAAATATTTACTTCACATTTCACACGCTCATCTGATACTGTGTCCCAAAAGGCTAGCAATGCATCAAACCCCAGGCAAAACCATCTCTCCCCCCTACTGTCTAGTAAGTCATTAGTGCTGATAGTAGGGAGATAAGGAGACACACTTCTGGAGATGCACCATGGTCTGGTGCTGCCCTAGGACCAGCTCAAATAAGAGGATGGTGTTAAAGGGGTACAGACATTGTTCCAAGATCAGCATTGTTTACATGGATGGGACCCTGAATAAATACAGCATCTCGGCTCTTTCTACTCTGTGCACATAGGGGGAAGGAGAGGAGGAACTTAATTAAAATGATGAAATGTGACCGTAGTTAGATTGAGATAAGAGTCATGAGTTAGTCTAGGCTTGAACAGTCTTACCAAGCCTAAATGTCAGTCCAACAACATCCTGGAGTAGCATCTACTTACCAACTATACTGAGG
The DNA here is from genome assembly GCF_951216825.1 of Electrona antarctica. Lineage (NCBI taxonomy): Eukaryota > Metazoa > Chordata > Actinopteri > Myctophiformes > Myctophidae > Electrona > Electrona antarctica. Next base: position 24,096,997 of record NC_136793.1, read on the forward strand.
ATGTGGGGAGGGGAGGTAGCATTTTCAAATCGGTTTACCATTTTGTGAGTTTAATAACACTGAGCTGAACTGTGCAGAAAGCAGCTACGTGGTATCCAGCAAGAGCATGCAATTCTCATGGCATATTCAAAAGTAGATGTTTTAATATCAAGTTTGATATACAGTATGCCTTGCATCTACACAACATAAATAAATACAGCGCCCTTCAATGATATTCCAAGGTACTTCTTTAGGTGGCTATGACTTAAATGTGTTGGTGGGAGAACAGGAAGCAGCTTTGATTCATTGATATTTGATAGGCCTCCAGAAATACATAATCAAGTATATTCTCAGCATGAGCATACATAAACCCCCCCTCCCACACACATACACACACACACACACAGGGTATGGTCAAAATACAAGAAAACACCAATATCAAGTTCCACTAAAGTGCACAGGTCTGCTGATTCAGTACCAGAATGCATTTCTTGGCATTATAATCTAATGATTAGGTAAAGCCAATTATCCCCAACAGATGAATTAAATACTAACCATTGCCATGCCAACATGATTCTGATTGATCCCCTTCATCCCATAATTAATTTGTATGGATGGGGTAGTACTAACGTTTAAGGATGGCAGTGCCCCTAATCAACAAGGCACAATGGCTGGGTGAGCATAACAAGGCTGTCCCCACAAATACATCTAATCCTTTCTGAGCACAGGCCTTGAACTCTAGGAACAATTAGTGGAAAATCACCAACACTGCATTGTGTCATAATTATAGTGCTAGTGTTTTGTTAAATGTCTTAACCATATCCTGTAAACACAAACATACAAACGAAGGCTTACACTTTGTTCCTGATGTAAATTGCCTTAAATGTTTTAGTACATCGCACCAACTTTTGTGATTTTCAATCTAAAAAAGGATATACGTATTTGAAGGCCAAAAATAACGAGTCAAAACATTAATCTACACGTCAATCAAAAGTAGTATAGAGGGATCCCATTTTTTGTCGTTTCTGCTTCTTTCGTATAAAGGCTAAGACTTCAGCAATAGGGGGAATCTCCAAACAAACACATTTGAAAGGAATCTTTTAAAAAGAAAATACATAACATAAATAATGATTACAATAAAAATAAAAGTACTGAACAAGAGACCATGCACCCTCTTGGGTGTTTGTGTTCTAACTTCACTGAACTGTGGACTCAACATGGTCCCATTCAAATACCTGGACAATCCCTTCTGAGAACCACTCTGACGAAATAACTCATTTTGTATGACTGAACTGGGACAAAACAGTGCAGTGGTAAGTGTGCTTTGGCAGATCAATCACATATTCATCATTACCTGTACGTCATGTGTAAGCAAAGAGGATGGATAAATTAACCACTTTTGTCTATTTTGGGCTTATAGGGAACAATTTTCAAAGTATAAAATAGAGCTTTAGTGGTTAATTGTATTCAATGGGACCATTCTTTGATTGCATCCAATGAAGTGGGGAGAGAGGCGAGTGTGGAAGATCCGTTAGCCAATAATACTGACAACACAGATACATAACATAAAACATGTACCATACATGCATACACTGTTAACAATGTGACATTTGAATAAAATTAACAAATAAACAAAATGAATGTCTTAAGTCACTATTGCACAATCTGTAACACAGCAAGTTATGTTTCAATTCCAGCTGATCTGATGTAAAATTATTACTTCTGGGTTCGACTGATCCTGTCTGGTACAAGAGCCAACTGAACTGCCGAAAAGGGGTTAACACTTCTAAAGGTGGCTGAAATGCAGGACTTGGTTACACTCCTGTATTGTACATTACCCATCAAAAGAATCACGGTAAGGCATGTATTCATCATTGGTACACTGTGGAACCGGTTCCCTGGTAGAGGACTGAAGTAGACCGATGTACTGTATATGAAGCCTGCTAATGCCTGCTGCTTAATGTCTGCACACATTCAAATCAGTCTGAGCTGTGCCCGGCAGTAGAGCTCAGTCAGAGAGAATGGTTGCCTCCTGGAAGAGATTTGTGCTCTACAGAGCCCACCTTTCTAGTTTCTTAGGGATGAAGTTGTTCACCAAGACAAACCAGGACTCTATAACCACCTGCCGGCCATGACCCATCTGATAGCCTCTCAGTCTGCAGCTGCTCATCCCCATAGGACTACAGGTATGATGCCACTGGACTGCTGCTCATCCCCATAGGACTACAGGTATGATGCTCATCCCCATAGGACTACAGGTATGATGCCACTGGACTGCTGCTCATCCCCATAGGACTACAGGTATGATGCTCATCCCCATAGGACTACAGGTATGATGCTACTGGACTGCTGCTCATCCCCATAGGACTACAGGTATGATGCCACTAGGACTACAGGTCCCATAGGACTACAGGTATGATGCTCATCCCCATAGGACTACAGGTATGATGCCACTGGACTGCTGCTCATCCCCATAGGACTACAGGTATGATGCTCATCCCCATAGGACTACAGGTATGATGCCACTGGACTGCTGCTCATCCCCATAGGACTACAGGTATGATGTCCCATAGGACTACAGGTATGATGCCACTGGACTATTCTGCCTGTGTGTGAGCCAGCTGCTGATATTGCAAAAGACCAGCTTTACCACGGTTTGGCTGATGTCTCTCCAAGACAAAACTCTGACAAAATGTGGGGCATGCTATTATCTCTATCAGAACGTTGCCATTGAATTCGTTGCCAAGTAAAAGTGAGGCATTTTAGACAATTGTGGGAACGTTGGTAACCTAATACAAAGTATCTTTTGCATTGTGACTACGAGCTGTGTGACCTCTCCTTTCTATTTTGAATTGTGGGAACCAGCAAATGTCAAATTCTACCAGTCTTACAGGGCCACCGACACCAGGGGAATACTTACAAGATATGAACTTTGCATTATCAGTCATTGGTAGATTACCTCTGATACAGAAAATGTCAGAAGTGTGCCTAAATCAGGAGCCGTCTCTGAGCCAGTAACAGGATGTCAAAGAGTTCTCTGATCTGCCAGGCGGTGGTGATGGTGGTAGACCATGAGAGCCCATGAGATTTGTTAGCAGCCGTACCGGATGATAAAGGCTTGCTGCTGTGATACCATACAGAACGAGAACAGAATAGCAGCATTTCATTTTATAATAATTATAGCATAGCAACAGCAAAATCTCCCTCTTTATCAATCTGATTATTTCGGGGACAGACCGATTGCAAAAGACAAGACAGCTTTCTCAACCTGATAGATTATCAGGTTTAACCCTAAATGCTGACCGGGGATCAGAATGGGTACACCATCAGGAGGTGAATGTAAACTCAGAAATGAACAAGATAGAATGGATCGCTACTTGGCCAAAGCCCCATATAAAGACGTAGGTTAAACCCTATCTGAGGTAATCAACAGCTATTACCCAGCAAACACGCTTGCTGGGTAATAGCAACTCACCCGTTTCACATCACTTAGTAACCCTGTATTTACCTCCCTATCAAAATCTGACACTCTCTTCCAAGTGTCGCCATGGCGAAAACGGTGACAGGCGGCTAACCAGTGGGGAAACTTGAGTTTAATATCCGAGTCTAATAAGAACCTTCATTATCATTATTCACCAACCCCTACACTTCCGGCCACGGACCACGGCCACCTCCAGGGGACCTCCTCCGGTGCCCCAAGTACCCACCCTTAATATGTTAATTTTGGAACGGTAAATTGTTTGTGAATTCAAGATTACCGTAGTCAACCACAGCCTGTAAACAACAATTTTGCATATTTGTTTGCCTGTCAGAATGTTACTGATATAGGATACTCATTGGAATGTGATCAATGATCATATTAATAATCATATAATCATATTCTATCATATATTATAATCATATATAGATATATGATACTCATTGGAATGTGATCAATGATCATATTAATAATCATATAATCATATTCTATCGATATGTATATTGAGCTTGTCAGCCAGGCATGATTATGTCAACATTTCTAAAACAGATAGGCCACCCACAAAAACACAGCATTATAGATTAACATTCTAACAACAAGGTGTTTAGGTGGATGTCTGAATGGAATGCAAGAGTGTAACCAACTTGATATTTTCCCAGGATGAACCTCCTTTCTCTGTTCAACCTGCATGTCGAGCAAAGCAGTAAAAAAAAAAGCAACTGAAACCATTGCGTTGAATCATTGGCCCAGATGTGAATTCCAGTACATTCGACAACATTTATGAAAAACAGCAAACCCAGCTGACTGCATCATCTCACACAACATCAATGCCATACAGGAGTACTAAGTATAAATCATCCTTAACTCAAGACCTTCCAGCATCACATCTACATGGGGCAAAATACACTGGAAAACAAATACAGCTATTGAATACTGCACTTCATTTAATTTGTCAGATCAAACTCTTGAATACCCTCAAAAGGGAACATAGTTTGTCAGATAAGCAAAATGAAGAAAGCCGTACTTCTTTTTTGTTTTTACTAATAAAATATTCAATTAGTTAATTTAGCCTCATCCATTCCTCCATTAAACACTTGGCAAAGAATGTATTAATCGATGCACTTTCAATCGTTCATTAGGCACTGGTGTGTTTGTGGAAAATCTAGACTAAACTATGGCTTTCTAACAAGCCAGTCCCTCTAGTGTTTTAGAGCAATCTAAGGGCCTTTTGTTACCAGGGTGCTGGGCAGAAGGATGAAATGCAGGGCTACAAATGGCAGCACCCGTTTAGATTCCCTTGCAAAACATTTCCCCCCATCAGACTTCTGCTAGAAAGGTCAATGGGAAGTTACATAGAAAAGAAAAAAAAAACACATTTAGACAATTCAAATGTAGCCTGTGTATGGAAGAACAGTCACAATCTATTGACTCTACTTTAGAGCCTATTGCCAGGCTAAAGGATATAAAATAATGGAATTCTTTGTTAAATAAATATAATTCTTAGGATGGTTAAAAGAGCAAAAATAAAATAGAATAAAATGAAATAAAATTAGTGGGATAACACATAGCATCTTGGACAAGTGGCTAGTAAAAATTCCCTCCCAGAAAATAATTTCTTTCTTTCGACGAGTTTTTCTGCTCTTGTCTTTTTTTTGTCTTTTCTTTTGTTGAAAAAAGTGAAAATATATCTTCTTTTTCATGTTCTTTGCAGTTGTTCATTTTAAAAAATTATGGTACTAATGCCTCCTCTTTGAAATATATCTACAGCTGTACAATAGATCTTGCAAGTGAAATAAATGGGAGAAAAAGTCAATCTTAGCGGATTAATTTACATGAAAAAGCCTCTTTACAGTTATGAGCTTAAAAGGGATATATAATAAACAATAGAAAAGGAGATAGAAAGACTGTTTGCTACTGAGACTCTTGGAGATTGGTCTTCTCTTCAATGGCCAGTTTCACTATCTCAGCCAGCTTCAAGCGGTCCACTTTGTCAGAAAAACCTCGCCCTGAAAACACAGAGAAAAGTGAACCCATTAAGATCTATCTATATCGATAATAACTTCATCATTAATAAGACATAGAAACATGGACAATCACTTAAATTTACCATAATTGAGAATCAGTAATCAATACAGTAGAAATACAGCTAAAATGTGCTATGTTTGAGGCTACTATGTGATTTTAAAAATTACATTTTCTCATCTAGCTTGACCCTGTGGTCATATTCTCTTATAGGGGATTCACACTGAGACGGACAGAGTCCGTTTCATTCGAACCGTTTCCGAATACGGTTGCCTGGTCCCCGCTGGCCATGATTCACATTGGCCGAGATTCAACAGCGCACCCGGGTACACTTCATTCAACGTATGTGCCTCAGAGGGGCGCTGTGGACTATGGGGCTTTGAGAGAATGTGATGTCACAGAAGAAGAGTCACTTTCAGAGTTTAGAGCAAATAATAAAGTTTGGCTGTGTTCCTGACGTTGTCTTGAGTTATAATAATAACATAACAATACACAACTAACTCCCAGGAACGGTACGCATCGTTCACACAGTCACTACCACAACATCTGCCAAGTCCTGAGTGCGCACCCGAGACCATAGTGTGAATCGCCCCTTAAGAGAATATGACCCCAGGGTATAGACCGATTCAGAAACGGGTCTCATGGTCGCAGGCAACGTATTTCCTGTAGGCGGAGACGACATATAATAATATAATAATAAAGCTTTATTTGTATAGCACCTTTTAAGAACCAGTCACAAAGTGCTTTAACAGAGAAACATATATAAAGACATAGCAAGGAGGCACACTATAGAATAAAATACATTGTCAATAATGCACAAAATCACAACAGAAGAAATCAATAAAATAATCACAAATCACAACGGTAGGGGGTCGAATGCAGCTTTGTAAAAAGGAGTCTTAATGAGTGATTTAAAACGGGGCACAGACTCAGCAAGCCTGATCTCTAGGGGCAGGGCATTCCAGAGAGACGGTGCACGGATAGCGAATGCCTGGTCGCCTACAGTTTTTTTGCAGCCTGATTTGATTGAGAGAAGGGCCGTGCCGGATGATCTTAGCTCGCGAGCTGGCTCGTAGGGGTCGAGTAGGTCAGAAATGTAAGATGGAGCAAGTCCGGATCTAGCTTTGAAGGTGAATAAAAGTATTTTAAAATTGATTCTGTATGAGACAGGCAGCCAATGTAGGGTGGCCAGGATAGGGGTGATGTGATCGAATTTTCTGGAGCCTGTTAGGAGGCGAGCTGCAGCATTTTGAATGTGTTGTAACCGGTTGATGGATTTCTTTGAGAGGCAGGAGTATAGATAATTACAGTAGTCTACACGAGAGTAAATGAAAGCGTGGATAACTTTGGTGAGGTCGGGGCGGGAGAGAAAGGGTTTGATTTTTGCTATATATATATATATATATATATATATATATATATATATATATATATATATATATCTGCGGTGTAACAGTCGGCTCTTCTACTACGTTGAATGGGAAAGTGACTGATGTTAGTCTGCTCAAACGTTACTCTTTTACCTGCTTTTTACTAACACTTACTTTACAAAGATGCCCAGAACATCGGGATGAAATACCCCACGTGGTTGAGACCAGAGCCATAGAGTAAGACAGAGTTACGCAAACTCCGTTCACTTCATGGGGCCAGTCCAATGGCAGCTCTTCTATTTGAAGGCTTCAAATAGGGACAACCGGAAGTTTACGGAATGCATTGGAGTCTATGGGCTCGCGCGAATACATGAACCACGTACCGGGCTGTTTTCTGCCCCCTCAATATCGCAACTCTATTAGATGGCTCTGGCTGAGACCATATAGAAATGGTTGAGACGAAGCAGTGAAAGGTCCTGAAAGATACATAACGTCAGTCTTAACCAATACCCAATCTTTCTGTTGTATGAACACAAGGCTTTAGTTTATACCTCATACTAAGCATTTAAAGTATGAGGTATAAAGTACAGCAGCCTTGTGTTCATACAACAGAAAGATTGGGTATTGGTTAAGATTGACGTTATGGGCCTGAGCCATGGCTCAGTGGTCCAGGCACCTTGGCTGGTAATCCAGTCTGGCAGTGTGCCGCGGGTTCGACTCCCGATCCCGATGGCCTTTACTGAATGTCTTCCCCCCATCTCTCTCCCCATTTCCTGTCAGCCTACTGTCTGTCCCTCCATAAAATATATAAAATAAAGGCGAAAGCCAAAAAAAGAAAAAAAAAGAAAAAAAGATTGACGTTATGTATCTTTCACTGCTTCATCTCAACCATTACTCTATGGCTATGGTCTCAGCCACCGCGGTGTATTTTTTGACATTCCGTTTCTCTCCTAAGTTGAATTTTGCCACTACTGTTGGAGCAGCCATAAACTACACAGGTTCATCCCGATGTTCTGGGCATCTTTGTAAAGTAAGTGTTAGTAAAAAGCAGGTAAAAGAGTAACGTTTGAGCAGACTAACATCAGTCACTTTCCCATTCAATGTAGTAGAAGAGCCGACTGTTTACACCACAGATATGTCATCTCCGCCTACAGGAAATACGTTGCCTGCGACCATGAGACCCGTTTCTGAATCGTTCTATAGAGTCTACACTATTCTCTTATTTCTCTACACACACTACAGCAGATGATGTAGCGGTTAATGAGCAATGCAAATACATGCATACATTTGAGAAAGGTACACAGATACTCTATTATTGCTGCTATACAGTTCAGAGAAAGAAGTGTGCTCTTATGTACGTGTATATACAGTAAGCTGTAACAATAAAAATTATTGAATCTTATACAATGCTTAAATGGCAGAATTAGAGCACAGACATTGCGGACATAGAGAAGTAGAAGACCACTGACCATCCCAGCTGAGGCCCTGCAGGCCATCTCTCAGTAGTTTACAGTCCCTGTTGAACCTCCATGCTTCATGCATCACCTCGTTCAGCTTCTCGTCTTCGTTCTCACCTGCACATTTGAGAGGGATTACATCGAACATGATTTGTTTCTGGGGGCCTAACAACTTAACCTGACTCGGCCAGATTGCGGAAGTAATGAGTTCACACGTTCCCTCCTCCCGCCTGCATCTGGTCTCTCTCAAGCAGAAAACGATAAACCCGAAGCAGCGGGACAAAAATCTGATATCTCCATAATAATTTCGAGTTGTAGTCCTGTTAGGTTGTGTTTACATTTGCGCTGTGGCACAGCTACAATACGTCACCAGTCTTGCGTTGATCCCGCCTGTAGTGGCCGCATACGGCCGCATAGCGCTCCGATCAGCATTTGATCGGAGGAGAGAGTCCAGATGGGAAGCAGGAGGAACTCACTGCTGCCACCAGCTGGTGGAGTCAGGTTAATAACAACTGACCGTCTACAGAAACCCTCTGTATTAATTATATCAACATACAATTACATCACATCCACTTGGCACTTACTCATCGGACCAAAGCATTACAGCAGAGCATTTGAATTAACCTCTTTTATACATACGGCAGTGCTGCTAAGTGGCTTATGATTGGAATTTTTCACATTGCAAATTTGTCACATTGCAAATTAAACGTTTATTGCCTTTACGGCCATACAGTGAGCACACACATGCACATGCAGAAATATGCAACAAATACTTTTAGTTTATACCAAACATTATCACATACTGTAAATCCCTAATATAATTATAATTTAATATTCGCTGGCTGCTCCATCAATCACGAATTTTGGGTGCCCGACAGCTAAGTTGATAGGGCGCGTACCACACAGGCTCTAATGCCTGACCGTGGGGTCCTGGTTCGACATTTGCTGCCACTATCCTTTTCTTTGTCCTGGTTTCCTGTCTATCTCCACTGTTGCTGTCAATAAAGGCTCAGAAGTAGCAGCAGTAATACATAGAACAGTGTGTGTGTGTGTGTGTGTGTGTGTGTGTGTGTGTGTGTGTGTGTGCGTACTGACCAGCCTGCGGTAGTATACACTGGGCTATAACATCTCGTAGTTTCTCCAGCGCTACATTGGAGTCATCCCCTCCGTTTTCTGGGTCATGAATGAAGAAACCATCGTTTGGCTTCGGGCTGGAATGAACACATAAAACAATATTTCTTTCCATATGGACCAGAAATAATAGGTAATATACATACATAGTTCATAAGAATCGATTGTGAGGACATACAGTTGGAGGCCATCGATATTGTCCTTTTCTTTTTGCTGAGGTTTGCGTGATCTGAAAAAAGGACAGTTAACCCATTTTGGGCGGGAACCCCTTTTGGTGTTTTAAACATTGTTATAATTTAGCTATTGAAAAATAGCAGATCTACAAGCTTGTAGGTCTGCTATTTTTGAAAAATCGTGAAAATATTTATTTCAGAAAACTGGAGGATTTAGAAGGATTTTTTAAAATGTTGAGGTCAGGCCTAAATGGGTCAAATGATAAGGGACAATATCGGTGGCACCCAACTGTAGACTCTCACACTGACCTGACAAAAGTGGAATTAAACTAGACTTGTTTTAGTGGAGACCTTCTGAACAGTTTTTTTTTGCCAACCACGGTGTCAGACAGACACTACATCAGCATACACACAAATGGCATATATTTTGGATCTCAGATCGCTCACATATCGTTACTGTTGGGCAGAGGTTTTGCATCTCCATATTTCAGGCTTTAATGAGGGTTTTTTTTCTTCTTAAATTAATGCCCCACTTCGTCATACTACAGAAAGGTTTTTCTACATTTAATGTAGCAAAAATAGTTTATCTACAAGCTCAAAATGCGCTGCATCTGTGAATGTAACAACGGAGTCGGAATGTGCCTTGCAGCATTGCGCCAGGCAGAAGAGAGGGCCCTATGTATCAATCAGTGAGTGAATCCTTTTAAAGATCCAAGCAGCAAGATGATTAACCTTACCCAAGCAGTTTCCGCTTCCTGAGAATTGGGTTGTTGACAGAGTTCAGTGGCTTCAGGCTGACATTCAGATCCTGAATCCTCATGTTGGCCAACTGCTCTGCATGGGCCTGCTGGATACCAGCTACAACTGCCTAGAAGGGTACAGACAATAAGGGATAACAAATAGAAGAGACATGAGAGAAAATTTAGGGATGGGTCCGATTTGTCGACAAATCGATTATCGTTAACGGGACCCGAAATCGATTATGAAAATTAATAATCGATAATCGGGGAAAAAAATAAAAGTTTTTTTTTTTAAATTAAAATCAGTTGGAAAGGCAATACTGTCATCCAAACAGGACAGGGCTATAGGCCTACCAAAGTGTGCCTGGGATGTGTCTGTGTAGCTGCATGAGGAGTGTGAGTCATTGAGTGTGAGTGGAGATTGATTCCAATCAAGATACATGTTTGGAGGATTTAGCAGGTGTTGGGAATTTACCTAATCAGGCCTAGGCTGTGGTTGCTATGGTGATCAATTGGCTCAACACTTTTTTTTTCTTTAAAAAATAAATAAATATATATATATATATATATATATATTGGGGGGGGGGGGGGGGCAGGGGGGGGGGGGGGGGCTTATCGATTTGTCGATAATTGATTAATATTGAATTATGCTAATCGATTTTCATTTTTGACACATTTACACATCCCTAAGAGAAATACTCAAGAGAGAGATGTAGGAATCAGCAAGAAGCACAAATGGAAAACCTGAGCAGGGTTTCACTACACTACCTTCATCAGTCTTCAACAGAAACCTTGGCATTCAGGAATAGATTTAGCATGAAAAGAAGCTAAATTGTGTGGGATCATGCCTAGTGGCTCAACAAGTTAATGCACAGACCACAAGCTTCTTGTGAGTTCCAATGACGAGTTCAAATCAGGCTCCTGACATGTCTCCCATCTCTTTGCTCTCAGTTACCTTCCTGTTCTAATTAAATACTAAAAAATAAAGTGGATGAATGAGAAATTAAACTGGATCACAAGCTTGTGTAAACCTGTTCGCCTTTCTGCAGGTAATCTCGCAAAACAACAATTGACAGCTGTATTTATTTCCTCAATCTCAGAACCACTATCCCTCCAGGCAGGAGGGTATGGGATGTATGTAAGCGAAACAAGAGTGAAACTAGCCAATTGGGCGCAAGCAATCCGTAAAGTGTATGGGATCTACTAGTAGCCAATTACAGCACTCCTGTCCTTGTAGCACAAGCCACACTGAAATGCTAACACTCTTATTGGTTGGTCTCACTCTCATTGGCAAGATTTATGAAATTGCCAAGTCCATCTCTTCCACTTAGTTCCTACTGACTCAGACAAATGGACAGAGACTGATGGAGAGAGGGAGTGAGAGAAAGACACATAGAGATGGTGGAGCCAGAGTACAAGCATGACCACATGGTTAAGCTGTAACTTAACCGTTCCTACAGCGGCAAGTATGCATATACAACAATCGATACACAGACACAGAGAGAGGGAGAGACACACCGTGTGCCGTTAATGTGTCAAACAGTATATTATTATTGGAGCGTGCCTCTATGCAGAGATTTCCTCTCAGCTGAGCACACCTTTGTAGTGTGTTAAATAATTTTATTTACTGAAATAAGTCTTTCAAACAGTGACAGGGGAAAGGGGAAGCAACAGAGAAATGTACAATAGATTTGGGTGAATTACCCTGTATTAGTTCATTTAATATTGATGACATTAGAGAACTTAATACAGTGTACCGTATCATCTGAACATACAAAGCACCCAACTCACGTCAATTTCCTTATATGTGCAAAATAAAGAATTCAGATTCCTCCTTCAGACACACACACACCTTGTCCATCATCATCTGAGCGGAGGGCAGCACGTTGTCCAGAGCCTCGGTGGAGTTGAGCCAGGGGTGGGCCAAGACCCCCTCAATAGTGAGCCTCTCCTCTGGCTTCACCTTCAGCAGCCTGCAGAAGGAGGAGGAGTTCAGATGTGCAGAGTACAGGGGGAGAACGATGGAAAGACATAAATTGCCTCTATGCACACACGCCATTTTGGAATAAACTTAAACCGGGCCCCTTCCCTACTTCCTTCACAGGTGTTACCACTGATACTAGTGAAGGCTCTGTACCATTCTGGTCAAACAGAGTCAGGGTGCTGCTATTGTCTATGTTGGCTCACTGGAAACACTGCTACACCAGTAGGTCCTGAACACATTTGAGTGTTTGTGAATGGGTTCCAAATGGCCCCGTACGGGTGTGTGACTCTGAGAGTGTACAAATGGAACGGGTCCATTGTGGAAATGGACCCATACGGGTCCATTTCTCTCAGACTCCCATAAGTTATGTGTTCCTTAAAATTAAGAAGTTTGAGAACCACTACAGTGACTACACACTAAATGGAACAGAGCCTTAATTAGTATCATCGGTAACACCGAAGTAGGGAAACGGCCTGGAAGTTAGGAAGGCAAAAGGGAAGAACCAGTCCGGACATACGTTGTACAATGTACACTTGTACACATGTTTCCCCTACACATTGTACGAAAGGGGATAGGCAGTTAGTTATGTTGTGGGCACAAGATCCTCATCTAGTGGGCTCAACTTACAGTGGTAGTAGCTACAAATTCAGGGTCTCATGGGCATGTAATATCTTGTGGCCACAGCATAAGTGAACCACAAGGAAAATCTTGTCCACGATAGCAGGATCTAGAGGCCACAAGATCGTCAATACAGGGTGTATGTTGGCATTTCATATTTTGTGGGCTCAACATAATTAAAACACATGAAACATGTCTTGCATCATCTTTATTGCATTTCTATTTCTGTGTTTATAGAAACAAACTAATTTAACTGGGTCCAGTTGCCAATATATAAGACCATGACTATGTACTGTATATAAATACTGATTAGATAGAGGAATAGTAGTCTAGTCAGTGAATCACTGATAGTGATTAATAACCAGATCCTTCTATCTTGCATTTTTTTGTAAGTATGGACCGTTATGTTTACTTTAAACAGCAGTCACAATTCAATTTCCCCTCAAGGGATCAATAAAGTGCATTCTAATCTAATCTAAAATATAAGAGAGAGACAATATCTGACAAAGAGAAAGACTGATCTTAGAGGTCGCTATTAAAAACAGCAGCTCCTCAAGCGTGTTCTGTGGGTAAAAAAAAAGAATCCTACTTTCTTATGCAAGGATGCCAAACATGTGTGAAAAAGAATTGTTAGCGCAAGTCTAAAAAACAAAATGTTTAGACGAGCCCCCATTAGGCAGCCTTAGCCCAATATATTACACACATGAACACTACAGTAGCATCACTATTCTGGGCATGTCAGAATAGGGGAACAATTGCCAAAATAGGCGAACATTAGCTGAAAATATAATCTCTACAGGATTACAATGCACTAGCTTGCATCTTATTCTTTTTACTTATTTTATCACTGGATTGTGTGCACAAATCATAAAAATAAAGCTCACCAACCATTACAGTTTAGTCTGCTCTCTCCACTCTAACCGGCTATGCATTGTGTGCATTAGCTCATCTGGATGACAGCAAAGTCGTTTTGTTGATTGCAAGGTTGTGAACTGTATCATGGTTTGTGGGCTGAAACGTAGGTCTAATTGTGGATGGCAATGATAACAATGTTACGGCTGCTGCATTATTACGTCTGCTACACTTAACTAGTTAGTTAGTGTAAAACTACGCACCACCATATTGAATAACATTAGACAGACACTCAGCAGAAAAAAGCATATGTCCTCTGATGACTGACATCTGTGGGCGCCGGGCAGTGTACACTGCTCTATAAATGTGTGTGCAGGGACAATGCTGAGTAATGCAGTGATGGTAATCTTAAGAATTGTCTAAAGAAGAAGTCCCGTAACCAGTGATGAAATGTAAGATCCTCTCAACAGGTCCTGACAGTTGAGTTGTTAAACTCAACTGTCTCTGCATATGGTGTACTTGGACAAACTCTTACATTCACATTTGGCAGACATCACTATGAAGAGTGACTTCAAATGAGAGAGCCGTCTCATACTTGAAGACACTTCAATGGGACACATTGAGCCACTCGCTGTCGGGGAGTAGAGAAATATTGAGGGGGGGGGGGGGGACCTACTTGCGTACAATGTCCTTGGCCATCTCAGAGATCTGACTCCACTCGTCCTCGGGGAACTCAAAGCTGCCCGTCATGATCTTCTTCCTCATGTCTTTGGGAATGGTGCGGCTGTGGTGCTTTGAGTAGAACGGCGGATAGCCGCAAAGCATCACGTAGATGATCACACCCAGCGACCACAAGTCACAGCTCTGGAGGAGAAGCGAGTGGGAGGGAGGGAGGATGAAGAGAGAGTGAGAGAGACATGGATTACAGCCAGAAGGCCTGGTGTAGATAACAAATTGAATAGGAAAGGATCAGATTATGAAGAACTGGGTGCATCAGGTGGCGGCCACAAATAGGCCAGTGGAATATGTCTCACCTTATTATAGGTATAGGGAGTGGGTGAGGTAGGTATGATTCCAGACTTTTCCTTCTGGTGTCTTCGTTGAGCCTCAAGTACCTGGAGAACAAGTGTACGTTAACACAACAGATGAGCAGAAATCCACACTTACTGTATTTAACAACAGGTTACTTGTAGGACAGAATGACTGGTTTAGTTGTCATTTACTCATAATAGGTACAAGCAATGAAATGCGGGAGGAACATGTTTCACAGAGACTGTGCTAACATAACAATACAATAATAATATTGCATCTGTAAGTCTCTGTGTGTGTGTGTGTGTGTGTGTGTGTGTGTGTGTGTGTGTGTGTGTGTGTGTGTGTGTGTGTGTGTGTGTGTGTGTGTGTGTGTGTGTGTGTGTTGTACCTGAGGTGCTACGTAGTAAGGAGTGAACTGAGGGGTCATCAAGTCTCCCTGGTCAATCTTGGCGAAGCCAAAATCGCACAACTTCACAGGAGCATCCTGAATGGAACAAGACATAAATAATCAGAGGAGGAAACAGAGAACGTGGCTGAAAACTATTTAGAGCACAGTTTTCTGACTTTCCTTCCCGTGTGTTACTACCATGTCACGGTAGGGAGTCTTGTGTGCCTCTGTGATTCTGAGGGCTATACCGGCGGAGGTCATACCCCTGGCAGGTTCAACCAAGGTTTCAGGGGTTTCAGGGGAAAGGTTCGACGAAAGGCAGCACCTGGCCCTCCAAGTTGGGGGTTGGACGTGGGGCTAACAACTCCACCCCGTAAAAAAACACATGTTACAGAAACGCGAACAAGAGACTTCCAACTACAGGGGAATAACACTGTTGTCTATACCAGGGAAGACCTTCAACAGAGTGCTCTTAAATAGGCTGAAAGATGCAGTTGACCCACACCTCCAAAACCATCAAGCTGGTTTCCGAAAGAATAGATCCTGCACGGACCAGAAGGCAACATTGCAGATCATTCTGGAACAGTCATTGGAGTAGAACTCGCCTCTCTATGTCAATTCTATTAACTATGAAAAGGCATTTGACAGTGTGCATAGGGAGACAATCTGGAAACTACTGAGACACTATGGGGTGCCTGAGAAGATCACCAACATGACCTGCAGGGTGGTACACGGCCAGCAACTCACCAATGCCTTCCAGGTGAGGACAGGAGTGGGGCAAGCCTATTGTCACCTTTTCCGTTCCTGTTGGCCATCGATTGGGTCATGAAGTCATCCACAGCACAGAAAATAAATGCCATCTAGTGGACACCTTGGAAACAGTTTGACGATCTTGACTTTGATGATGATGACCTGGCTCTTCTTTCCCGGTTTCCCCACACCCAACATCAAAAGGAGGAGAAGACAAACATAGTCTCAGCCATCTCAACATGCCTTGGCCTCACCATCCACAGAGGTCCTCAAAATAAACACTGACAACGTTACCCCCATCACACTAGAAGGTGAAGCACTAGAGGAGGTGGAGAGCTTCACATAAAGGCAGTATCGTTGACAAAGTTGGCGGGACAGATGCCGAGTGCTGACGTGAAAGTTCGGATGGGACAAGCAAGAGCAGCTTTCCATCAGCTGAAGAATGTCTGGGGATCCTCAGATCTTCCCATAAAAACCAAGATCCGGATCTTTAATTCCATGGTAAAGCCGGTTCTGCTGTATGGAGCAGAAACTTGGAGAACAACAGTTAAAGGGGCATTCCACTCATTTTCAACATTTTACTATGTCATTAATGTACCTCAGAGCTGTTGTGTGGAAATAATAAAAAAGTTCCACCATGCTGTGTTTCCAAGAACTAGAGGTCTGAAAAAAATCATTAACATGGTGAAACACATCTTGATGATGTCATCAAGATGTGTTTCACCATGTTAATGATTTTTTTCATAATTACAGTTCTATTGAAACACAACATGGGGGGACTTTTTATTATTTCCACACAACAGCTCTAAGGTATATTAATGACATAGTAAAATGTTGAAATTGGGTGGTTTTCCCCTTTAACACCACAAAGAAAAAACAGACTTTCATCAACACGTGCCTTAGATTGAAGAATCCTCCGAAATCTGCTGGCCTAACGCAATCAGTAACCTGGAACTGTGGCACCCTGTGGAAGAGTAAATCTCATAAGTCGCTGGCGATGGATTGGCCACACCCTTCGCAAGCCTGCATCTAGTATCACAAGATATGCCCTGTTCTGGAACCCACAAGGGAGAAGGAAGAGAGGTAGACCAAGAAACACCTGGTGGCGTGACCTAGATGCAGATGTGAAGAGATCTAGCCACACATGGGGACCGCTGGAGAAATGGCCCAGGACCGGGATGCCTGGAGAGCTCTTGTTTGTGGCCTATGCCCAAAGTTGGGCGATAGGCGTAAGTACGTTTCTCTGACTTTCATGCATTCATAACCCTAAGACAAATTAGCTCTACTGGCCCCCCAAAAAAGAAACAATTACCCTTTATTTGGAAAACCACATAGATTGGACAGGGCACACAAACTGAAAACAAAATGCTGTTATTAAATGCAATAAAAGCCTGTGTTCAAGTTGTGGTGGGTTGTCCCATTTCATTAGGCACACCATTTTAGTATATTTGTTAATGCTAAGTATATAGGTGCAGCTGCAGTGTCAAAACAAACACATGATGTGACGCCATATCCACTGTGCATCTTCAATTTCTGTGTGGAAAGCCTAGAAACGCGAAGGTAATTCACTGGTATTGCACTGAGAAGGGTAGTAATAGCAATAGCTGTGTCTCTTGGATGAGGTCAAGATAGTTTGCGTTTCACTTGGGGGTAGGTGGGGGTTCTTGAAGAGCTGAGTCTTGGGGGTTACAGAAATATCAGAGAAGGGGTTGCTCGTGCAAGAATGTATGTTAAGCTAGCCTGGTGCTAATATTACATACTGTATAGTGTATACCATTTCCACAATTTAATTGTGGCTATTGCAAACTTGTGTGTGTGTGTGTGTGTGTGTGTGTGTGTACCTTTGTTACCTATACCTTACCAGAGAATTGTCCTTGAAGAGGAGATTCTCCGGCTTCAGGTCTCGGTGTGCAATATTCATAGAGTGACAGTGTTCCAACGCTTGACTGATCTAAAAAGTGCAAAGAAAGAGGCTCAGTCACATCTTTGCATAAAAAGCTTATTGCGTTGAGTGGACTGGGTATTCATTGCTTAGAGTTTTGACTGCAAGGCTGACAAGGGGTTGTGTCCACAGAAATACTTTTTATTTGAATATCATGTCCAGAGCGCTTGCACACAATGTTTATCGTAACCCGCAACGTTCAAACCTATTGACCGCTGCTCTGCTCGAACGTCCTGTCAACAGCATTATTAGCAAACACAGCTTAGCTGAAACAACATAAACATTCTCACGGTTGTGATAACGATTTAACGTTGGATCGTAAATTACCATGCTCCTCTCCAAAAGAACCAGTGCGTCAGCGTCACAGACACACAGGCGATGCCAGCTCAAGAAATGGTATTCTGTGGACACAGCCCCTAATGTTACAGTAGCTAGTTGACCCACAATTTATAATTTAGGCATTTAGCAGACGCTCTTAATCCAGAGCGATTTACATTAAGCAAGAACAAAGAATTAAAAAAGCATGATAATACCACGTAGGAGGGCAGCTATGAGCAAGAATGTTATTGGGTGCAAAGCTCAAGAAACAGACTGACAAGGGCGGAGAAGTGTTGATAAAGTAGTAGACAAACGCTATATGTAAAACACTTGAAAAATACAGGTAGACATAGTCAACTGCCAGAGAATGTATGTGTGCGCACGTGCGTGCGTGTACCTGCTCAGTAACCTGGCTGGCCATCTTCTCAGTGAAGTGTCTGTGCTGACTGATTCGGTGGAACAGCTCGCCACCCTCCATCATCTCCATCACGATTAGTAGTCTCGCTCTAGAAGAAAGCAACATCGATAACAGATGGAGACATAGACGTAGAGATGATGAGTGGGGGAAGGCAACTGGTTGACAGGGAGGATCTAAAATATAGCAAAAGATAATCGTGTGCAAACTCCCACACATTTCTAGGCCAGTGTGTGGTTTTACCAGTAGCCTATCAGTAACCATACTTCTGACTGTTGAATGAAATGGTGTTAGCCCTAAATTAAAGATAATTTTGTGTATTTTTATTGTGCAGTTCTGTGGAAAAGTAGAAGAAAGAGACTTGAGGAAGGAAAAGGCATCTGCTTCGAAAGGTGGGCCTTCCTGTGCGTGCAATGTGCAAATACTCATTGATTAACACCCCGAGCGCACAGGACGAAGTTCTCCGCCTTTTCAATTAGTAACGCCCAGCGCCCAGGGCAAAGATTGATCAAAAGGACGGAGATTATTGATATCAAACCGATCGCATCGCTCCACAGGCTGAGATAGTCTGTTGCGCAACATAAGATGTTGCGCAACAGTGGGACGCCATCGAAAATGTTCCCCCCGTTTAGCCGACGAGACCGAAAATCTTAAAACGTTAATAACTCTTGATCTAAATCATTCCGTCCAATTCTAACAAAGATTATGTGTTAGACGGCCCACCGTGGTCCCGTCGCTAGTTGTAGTAGAATTAATCATACCTCCCGTTGTTGTTGATCGCCTCTAGAGTGTTTTGGCTACATCTAGCTGCTTCAGCCACATCCGGGATAACATCCGGTCCGTCGGTAAAAGTGCTCCGCTGCTATAAATCGCTGGGCGCTATGATTTAATAACCCCGGGCGTTCGGGGTGTTAACATGTTATTGATCTGCAGGTAGTGGGCAACGGCTGTAGTAGTAAAACTCAGTATTACCAGTGTTCAGAAAATAATTGTGGCTGTGTGAAAATCTTTACACCGCAACAAGCGGACGCACACGCGCGCACACACACACACACACACACACACACACACACACACACACACACACACACACACACACACACACACACACACACACACACACACACACACACACACACACACACACACACACACACACACACACACACACACACACACACACACACACACACACACACACACACACACACACACCTTGGGCTGGACTCATGGGGGAACTGGACGCTGTTGGCATACACTTCCAGGATTTGGACTATGTTTGGGTGGGTGGCACACATCATGTGGAGACGGACCTATACAGAGGTGAGATGGAATATGATTAATCACTTACTATAACAATGTCCTCTAAGATAAGAAACCTTTATTGGTCCCCAGAGGTAAATTCAGGTGCCAAAGCAGCAACAGCAAAAAGTTTGAAACACTGGAAAGGCATAGATATTAAATAACACATTTTGTGTCTCATTTGTTATAGCTAAAGTGAGCATATAAATTGTAATATAATAGTAACATGTAAAATATTCAGCAGACTGATGAAAAATGATGGGCAAGAAAGACTGTTTTGACCTGCTCAAAAGCACTGTAACTGTACTGTAAGCAGCTTGATCTGAGCAGGGTTCTGCCAATGACATGGAGAAGCTCAGAGGCACTGAGAGCTATGGAAAGATGGTATTCACAACATATACAACAAAACACACAGATAGAATTATTGATGGAAAAACAAGGTATGCCTGTCTGACAACCAAAATGGTCAGCCAGGCATACAGAACAGACTGAGGCAGAAGTATGTCGATAGATAGCCTGAGAGGCAGCTAGAGACAGCAAAATAGCCGATAACACAAGCATAACTGGGTGACTCTGACCTCATTTCTGGCCTTGGGTCGATCAATGAGAATCTTCAGGGCCAGGCGGTCCTGCGTCGACTTCTTCACACATACTCTGTGGGAACGGAGGAGGAGGAGAAAAAAGCAATAACTCACTCAACGTCTTAAACATTTCAGTGTCACATAGCAATGGTTCTCAACCTGTGGGTCCCCACATAGCAATGGTTCTCAACCCGTGGGTCCCCACATGACAGTGAGGTGACAATGTAAGGAAGACCTTTTTAATATCTCAAAAAGAAAGAAATGAAGACCATTGCATTAATGAATCAACAAACTATAAAACTATACTATAAAAACGGATTACCGATTACTGTCAAATATATGAAAATAGCTGATTTACAAGCAATCTGCTATTTTCACTATATTTATCTGTAGAACCAAGTCAAACGTAATGTAATATCTTAACTCCTACAATTCCAAGTGCTTAATTCCAAGTTCTTAAATTTAGCTTCAAATGCGATTATTTTGGGGGGGATCACAGCCTGAAAAGATTGCGAACCACTGCCACATAGGACCACAGCAGAGCGAGATGTTTTACATGCATTCTTGGATCCTTAGTAGTTTGCTGGGCATGCCCTGATCTGTAAGATCGGAGCAGGTGAAGGCATATATGTACCAATCAAATTCTGATCCTTTGTATATTTAACCCCATTGCACTCATTCTGTCACCCGTCATATAAAACTCAAAAATCACACCCGTGTGAAGTGAGGGGTGCTAATATATTAAAGTCTAACTCATGTTGATTAGGTGATGTATGGGTAATATTTTCTGTGACAATCCAGTGTAAAAACCCTTTCAATAATGTTGTTTTACTTAACCAGTCAATGAAAGAGGCTTATACCCAGGAGTTATAAGAAGCATATTTTGTCAACAAACACAGTCCGTCTGTTGTGTGAAATGCTCAGGCAGCTGCACAGGCTCCTCCTCAGTGACTCAAACAAGAGTGAATCTACACAATGGTGTTTGAGTTTCTGAAAATGTGGGGAGTTCGATATGAATATGATCGAATGCATACATCATTGTCAATGTTAATTTCACTCATAGTGCTTTCTTCCGCACTATGTAGGCAAAGCATTTTGTTTCAAAATCTGACCGGTCCATTAGCCTACTACTACTCCCTTCCATTCAGTGGACACCAAACATTCTCTTTAGACGTGAGCTCTGGAGCCCTAGGAGTCTAATCTGGCACAGCTGTATGTGGGTTTCTTTCCACAGAACCTTCTGGGAAGTCTTGAAAGTCCTTGGAATAGGAGCAGCACCACGGGGCATTTTATAAAAATCACACCCGTGTGAAGTGAGGGGCGCTCTTATCATCATACATCATCTCATCCCGGCCAATCACAATTTGCGTCCTCACCTTCGTCTTCAATGTTTGTGTTTACACAATGTTTGTTTACACAAACACTCAAAGCTGGCCATTCATTGTCAATGGCATTCAATGTTTGTGTTAACACAATGTTTGTGTTTACACAAACCCTCAAAGCTGGACATAGCAGGGTTTCCTGCACAATGTTATTGGCATGGCGTCACAACATGTTTGAATTAAATCACGCCATGTTTGTCATAAGAGCTGCAATAAAATAAAAATAAAATGTTGTTTTTTTTTGTTTTTTAGGGGGGCTAGTGAATCATGGTGTGTGATATGAAATGTGAGCTTTAATCATATTCAAGTGCTTTGAGAGAAATGAGACAGACTCCATGCAGTCACTTTCAGTAGTAGTCTAGTAGAGGCCTGCAGAGGGGAGCTGTGAGTCTGTGCCCAGGTGATGGTCGTTGATGCTCATTAATACATCAAGAAAGGCAATTATGTTTCTGCACTGTCAAATAGGTCTACATCTATCCTAAGATGTCATCAAAGAAAGCTTTTGTTAGCTCGAGCTAGGTTCTAAACAAGAAAGCATGTTTACAGTTATTAAATTAAGTCATTTTACATGAAAAGTAATGCTACTTTTGCAATGTAGCCTAGTTAAATGAAAAATGTGAAAAAAGCTTGGAGGGGAAGATAAATCATTAAAGAAAAAAGAATTCGGTCATTTTAAATAATTTTGTGTTTAAAATATCGTGAAAAATCGTATCGTGAACCTCATATCGTGATACGTATCGTATCGTGGGTTGAGTGTATCGTTACATGCTTAGTCTCAATAGACTCAATTAACAATCACCAATCAATGACCGCATTCCAAAGCTGGAGAGAGCGTCTTTGGGCCATCAGCGGTGCAGAGTGGGTGAGCAGCAGCATTGTTAGAGACAGGCTGCGTCCGAATTCATTCCCTATGCCCCATATAGTGCACTACTTTGGGATTCCTCCATTTTGTTAAAGTGTCCGAATGTGCAGTGAGCATTTTTGCACCCTAATGTAGTGGACTGAAGTATCCCACAATGCACCGGGAATTGTAGGGACCATCCGATGGTCACTACATTGTCACAGCGAAGCAACTCTACCCCATAATGCATTGCGCAAGCTTGCTCTTGAGCACACATGCACGCGTTGGCGCACATGCGCTGCTTCTGTTAACTGTTGTTTCTGCTAACACCAAAATCTTTAGCAAAAGTAGCCGATCTACAAGCTCACACGACGGACGTTGCTTATTATAGATGGGCTATTTTTGGCATATTCCCCCCCAGGCATAGCAGGGGTTCATGTGGTTAATGCTGATGATGTTTTCATATTGTCAAGGTATTTTCATATTGCTGGATAATATGGATATAATATTAATTTATTGATAATCATTATGCCTATGTAATTTTAAGAGAATAACCTTTTTGAGTGGTGCAACCACTCCAAGGAACAGCAATGTCCGTGTTCACCTATGTGTTCACCCATGTGTTCACCCACCTGACTATGTCACTATGAGCATGAGTACCAATGACTACCAAAAGTGGCGCTGTTGTGCCAGAAACAGAGAGAGAGAGATAGTGCTGCACTGCTGCCTGCTAATGAGAGACAGAGAGAGAGAGAGAGAGGGGGGGGGGGGAGGGGGGAGTTGCACCACTCAGTTCACACGGGTGTGATTTTTCATAAACATCGGCCTAAATGCCTGCAAACATATTTTCATTAACCTATTTATTCATTCATTCCTTCATTCATCCATGAGGTGGCTCTCTATTGTTTATGACAGCCTGCAGTCACTTACTTGATACAGTCTGTTTCTAGCGAACATTTAACTAATTCAGCAGCAGTAACATTAACGTTTTGACTGGTTTCTTGTAGTCAGTTGTTTCTTCATATCCATACGAGTGAAACGGCCGGGATGATTTGTTTACTTTTCAAACTGTTCTTATATGTAGCCTACAATGAAAATAAAAAGTACATGAACCTGCAGACTTATTGCGCTCTCTACAGATATTGACATCACACTCGGTGCTCCCCATATAGGAAGTACTGTCCGAAATCATCACTATTAGAGTCCACTAAGTCTGGATCCCCATATGGGGAGTAGGGAGTAGGGAACAACCCTATGAATTCGAACGCAGCCACAGTATGAGTTTCCTTTTTAAGAGCCATGTTGCAAACTTGCAAGCAGTCTGTTAGATGCACGCACGCACACAGGCTGCTGCAGACACATACTCTGAGAAGTGGAGCTGTATGCACGTGGATGTAAATATCCATTCATAGCGAAATAAAACTGTAACCAGACCTAACTATTGCTCTGCTCAACAAACAATAACATTACAGTAGTAGTAACATTACACAACAAACAATAGTATGACTGCTATTAATCTAATTAATTAATTAATTAATTAATTAAAATAATTCGGGTCCCCCCGTGCCCAGCACCATGCCAAAGCTTTTTGCTGCAGGAAACACTAGTCACATGTTCCCATAACCGTTTCTTTTTTTGAGGGGCGCTAGCCCCCCCTATGAGATAGGGGGCGCCCCTCAAAAAATAAACAGGAGGGTGCTAGCGCCCCTCAAAAAAAGAAACGGTTATGGGAACATGTGAATAGAAATCAATACAAGACAGATTTGAGTGACTGTTTTAATAAATTGCATTTGTTCAAGTAACAACATACAAATAATAAAAGTCTCAATTATAAGTAGTCATTCAACTAAGTAGGTACAAGAACAAGACAGTTCACAGTTAAAGTTGCCACCCTATCTTGTAAGTTGCATTATAAAAGCCTGTAGTGGCCGTACTGGTCGTGTCACATTCATCATTGTATTGATCTGTCTGAGTCTGAGCTGCTGTGTTGTGTCCTCACCTTCCAAAATAACCCACATAATCAGCATGGCTCAGAAAGGTTATACTCACTAACATAAGTTGTGACTATCTCTTGAACTCAAATAACCCAACTTATACATTATTACTACTCTTGTAAGTTAATGTATTTTTTATTGTTATTTTATATTGTTTTTTATATTGTTCCCCAATTACTTTACTGTAGCAGCTGCTGACAGTAGGAGTTTATCAGCCTGTTGGTTCACCCAAGGCGTGTGAAGGGTACAGGCCAGGACAGTAAAACAACAATGCTTACAAAGAAAGACCTCAAACAAAGAGAGAAGAAAAGGCCTGTAATGTCCTTCTCTAGGCTCTGTACTCAGAGGTAAATGCCTGTAAAGGTCCTTGCTGACTGCTGCTTTATTTCCTGAAAATCGCAGCAGATTGCAAGGACCTTAAGAGCCCATTTAGAACCCCCAAGGAACACTTAGGGTCCCTGGACCCTACTTTGAGAACCACTGTTCTTAGCCATTATATAATAACTGGTTGGTGATAAATTTATTTTTGTCCTGTCCCCTTCACACGCCTTGCATGAACAAACAGGCAGATAAACTTCATCCCCAATTATTACACAGACGTTCCAGTTGAGGATCTTTACTGTAACAACTGGCTGTAGGAGTTTATCAGCCAGTATA
The DNA here is from genome assembly GCF_951216825.1 of Electrona antarctica. Lineage (NCBI taxonomy): Eukaryota > Metazoa > Chordata > Actinopteri > Myctophiformes > Myctophidae > Electrona > Electrona antarctica. The sequence goes on from NC_136793.1 coordinate 24,122,403, forward strand.
TCTGCCTACATTTTAATTTAAACAATACTTTTGTGAACTTAAATGACAAACGGAAGACAGCTTTTGTAGTATCTGTAGCATTTGAAGATTTATGTTGTTGTCTGGCTTGACTACTGAGGGCAACTATCTTCACTACTATTTGAGCCAGCTGGTATTTTTTTTCTCCCCAATTTAGTTGTTATGCCAATTAGTTCCTTCTCACACACACATTTCTGTGTTGTTGTCACTTCTGCTGTATCCAACTGATTCACCTGCCAGTGAGGAGCCCCCACCAGGAGGACGTAGAGCCTTTGTCCTACTCCTCCCGCTCAACAATCCCTGCTGACAGGTGCCGCCCCAGACCGTAGGAATACATCCCCACTGGGCTTCCATCCCACCAAATGTGTTCGCACAGATGTACGACAAAGGATGCACCACAGTGGATTAGAACCCACAACCTCCGTGGTGGTGGGTGGGCAGGGACTTTACCACTACGCCACACGAGCGCCCTAAGCTGTTAAAATCTTGCCAAAGCCAGTTAAGAAAAGACAAAATCATAGGCCATTATGTTTTGGGAAAGGCCGTTATTTGCATTTCTCTGTTTCAATTAAGAAATATCTGCGAGTTTTAACAATACTGCAAAGCAGCATCAATGCTATCCACTGTTATTTTCTAATTCAGCCACTTCTCATTGTTGCCATTGCAGAAAAACTTGTTGAAGAACTTTAGTTCTTCGAAGGACACTGATTGGCCCAGTCACCTAGGTTTCAGGTAGAAATACATAAGCTTACGCCTTACAAGATGGATTGTCTTGCGCAGACGAATGGAACTGTGATCTCATGAGGCCAGCTGCTGCGCAACAATACTTGAACTCAGATTACACTATGAAAGCATTAGCACCAGGAACATTCTGCTATGAACAAAGTTCACCAAGTGACTCAACTAATGAATCACAGAGAGACAGAGTGTGAGCAAAAGACATAAATACATTATGAATCAGAAAAAGATGGAGAGGAGAGCAGGAGACTAGAGGTGAGCTATGAGCAATGGTGAATGCAAGAGTAACAGAAAGATCCCAATTACATAACAATAATGATGAATCAGAGTGTAATAAAAAGAAGGAAGGAGAGACGGTGAGTAAAAGCATAAATCATATTGGTAATAAAGGGTACATCTGAAAAGGACTTTTTCCAACATGGTCGGGACTCGGAAGTCACATGTTGTACACTTGTACAGTGACAAACGACGAAAAACAAGGGGTTTCACAAAAGCAAGCAGAGGAGTTTTCACGTCCATAGCATGTATTTTTGTATGTTTGGGTCCCGGGGAAACATCAAATTAATATTTTGGATCTCTTCTGAAAAAGTTAGGGAATCACTGCTCTACTCCATCTACGATACATTTGATTCACTGGCTTTATGTTTTATCTTTGATATATATCATTTAAGCAAATTGGAATATTATATACCAGTAATAACCATTTCTATACTTTTGCCAGAGTCAAAACTTAATAAATCTGAGCAGGTTTGAGAATATAATGCTTTCATTCAGAGTTCAGACCGAGTCAACTAATATCAGCATAGTGAGCATACATACCGTACGAAATACTGAAACTTAAATTTGTAAACATTGCACAACTCTAGGACATTAAGCACAACATTTTACCTCTCAGATTGATCTAGTATGTTGCCTGCTCCAGTGATAATTGATAAACTTCCAGCTCCTTCATATTCTTAGTGTGTGTTAATGTGTCATGGATGAGATGAGATGACACTATAAGGGAGGTGAATTGACAGCAAACTACACATTGCCAAACTGTAGCCAGAGCTGGTACTGTAATACCCTGTTTTGATTGGCAGTCCAGCCCCGCACCGCACATTTTAGTCTCGCAAAGCTCACAGCCGCAATTAGCATTTAAAGTTTTCCATCTGGATTCATTTAGATGCATTTCACTAGTTCCTTGCTGAGTGTTAATGTGTAAAGGAGGTGGAGAGTGCAACTGGAGGTGAGTGAGTGACATGTAGACACCCCATCTATCTCTCAAACTCAAAAGTATGCCAACGGCAGGAAAGGCCAAGTACTGACAACTGTCTGTGGTCTGCCTATGTTAACCTTGAATGGCACAGGAGCACGTCTTATGTGGACAGTGCTGCTGTGACAATGCATGCAGTCTGCACTCTGCATACCACAAACTGCAAGTTCCTTTTCACTCAGACCTAACTTGTCAGAAGAAATATCTCATTCATTCACACACTCAAAAATAGCCCTGTTTGGAACCTCACCCTCTGCTATTAGCTCTGAGAAGAGGTTCCGTCTGGAATTATCCTGTTATCCCGTCCAAGTGCAGTGAAGATCACCCTTTTCGCAATATCGTATCCAAAAACTAAAGGTGGTCCAAGACAACAACATATGTTTGATTTTGTTTCACAGCAATCAACAATTTTAGTTTGGGGTGACACAACTGCCTAAGTCGCTAAATTTCAACCTATGCCATGTTTTCCCCTTGTTCCCCCAGCAGTACTGGCATCTGGGTTTCTTCCGGTTTGAATGCGAAAACGGATGTTTTTCACGCCGACCTAAAAATTGTACTTGCCGGAGATTAAAAATTGAAACATCTTCTTTAGTAGTCTTGGACTTGAGCTCTGGATTAAGAGCCTGAGCGTCTGCTAAATGCCTAAATTGTAGATTTGACTACCTTTACTTTTTGGATACGATATTGCGAAAAGGGTGATCTTCACTGCACTTGGACAGGCTCTACCCCTGCCGCGATAGCTCCAGACGGAGCTGTTGTCAGGCTCACCTGACAGGTCCACTGATGCCAGCGCCCAGCTTCTGGGTCCAGTTGATGTTGTACTCCTCTAGGATGGATATGTCCTATGGGGAGACACAGAGCAAAATTTATCACATGACTATATCACAATTATGTTAAGGAGACTGGTGTCAGTGGTGTGCAACTCGACAAGTGGGCCTGATTTTACAAGGTGTTTTTTCTGACACCGACATGTTGACAATATAGCTAACTGTTGGTGTGTGTACTGTATATACACACACATGCACATCTATCTATGACACTGACACTGACACTGACACTGACACACACACACACACACACACACACACACACACACACACACACACACACACACACACACACACACACACACACACACACACACACACACACACACACACAGACACACACACACCCCTGTGCCATGTTGGCCCACACACCCCTGTGCCATGTTGGCCCACACACTACCCTGTGCCATGTTGGCCAACACATTCCCGGAACCTGGTCTCCATGTAGTCTAATGTGTTCTCCCTACCACTGGTCTAAGCCAGTCCAAGCTGCTTTGTATAAACACACACAGCAGACACATGCGGAGTCTGATGATAATCACAGCGCATGTCGTCATTACTCCGCATGGGTCAATCTTATCTGGATCGGATGATGAACGATCCTGTATCTCTCCCTTGCATTACACAGATCTGAACACAATATGATCCAGACAACCTCCTATCATCAATCAGTATTATTGCAATGTGTGCTGTGTATTTAATGTAAAACTTTCTAGATAAGATATCCAGACTCACATTTTAATTCAATACAACAGACAACATCACAGATAAAAAAATCATATATTCATAACAGGACCCCTAAGTCTTTTTGCCACACCATAAAATAGCTGGTTTAAGTGAAGCATGTGTATTTATAAATATACTATCTCTAGGCCTGCTGGGATGTAAAAGATGTGAAATAACAAAAACGTAATGGGTGAGGTACTTCTAGATAGATAGTTCACAGTCACTGACAAAATCAGTTATGTTCAGGCATACTGATCCCCAAAAAGTTATTTCTATGTCATAGCTCACACAGACAATGCACTTGATTAGTTGATTTTATCTTGCCAAGAGTAGCCTAGATCAGCTGTCTAGTCTATATGAGGCAGTCTAATGCATCTCTAGGCATACATGATTCTGCAGGCTTCGGATTTCTTGTCTTATTACCTTGATGAAATGGTCTGCGTTGTTATCGATGGTTGTCATGATGGTGTTCCACTGTTGACACGATTATCCTGTCACCCCGGGTGGTAGACAAAGGTAAACAAAGGCTTGTCCTTTGACCTGTAAAAGTTGATATTCGGTGATGTTGAGATAGAGGTGGCCGAGGAGTCCCCGAGCCTTGTGCTACTGGTGACAGATCACGGTCATGGGTGCCAATTGATATTGGGTCACCAAGCAGCCACGGTGGAATACGGTACGTTCACTTCGGGAAGCCGACTTGAGGCCACCCGGCCGGGTACGATATTTTTCAGGCCAGCTCGGCTCACAGCCTCGGGTTCCGACTCGCTCTTCCAGTCGTCTTGGATTCACTGTAGCGACCATGTAGAGTGGCAGACTCCCAGCGAGATGACCAGGAAAAGACGTGGACAGTAGACACGTAGCCCCGGTGTGGCTCGCCACTTTTGGTGGGCACAGAGTATGGATGGAACAAGAATAGTGTATTTTTAGCCTGACGCAATGAGTACTGTAGTCCACTAACGTCGCGTTATGTGGTCGCAAGATACCGGCGGGGCTCGGCTAACTTGTTATTAGCTTTTTTGCTAGCAATTAATCTGAGGCGACTGTATTCGCGGATCCAGTGTAGCTAAATAATTAACGCTATGCAACAACGCCAACCGTGAAACATAAAGCAGGCCAAAGGTAGTAATAAAACGTGGCGTCAGCGATAGCGACGTTAATCAAAACTCGGCACACCGTGTTCCAGAGGTTGGGTAGCACAGCAGATAGAAGAACGTTATACTACTACTGTAACATCGAGTCTATGAGTCTAAAATAAAGGTACCAAGGAGACGTCAGTGACCTCACCGTCACCCGGAAGTGCGGTTCGAACCAGGCTCTGCGCCACCAGGCTACTGTCTGTGACGTCATTATAAAATCCTTGGCATATTTTTTGTTAGCGTCGAGCACGTCTGTATTCTGTAACGCACCACAGCTACTCCAAAGAAGCATCTAGGCTGAATAAGTCACCATTCACCAACATTGGCAGTTGTTGTATCATGTATACGAAAGTAAAAACTAAAAAGCATTAGCAGACATGGCAGAATAACGCCAACGGTGTACTGGCAAGAATGTCATGAAAGGTGACAGTGACGTGGGGACTGGGGAAATACCGTTATGGACCTGGTTCCGTCTCTTGGCAAAGCAACATGATTGAAGTATTTATTAACAGATTGGAGAATTACAGTACATTTCAAGCACAACTCAATACAAAAACTTAACTGTGGACGACACCATACACATTACACTTGTTTACAATAGGGTCTACCATGGTCAATTCATCATAACATTTAGAGATGTACAAATATACACTTCTATATAGCCAAAAACAGACTCCCCAAGCGGCCGGGGTCATAGGCCTATGTCTATGGGGGTCCTCCCCCAGAAACATTTTTATAACTTTTTTTTGCACTCTATATTCTATCCATTTGTTTGCTGTTATATTATATATTTGCTGCTGCATTGTCTGAAAGAAGCCAAACAAAAACAAGTTTTACTCTTATGTACCTGTACACAAGATGTAAAAAATAAAGTACAACCTTTGAACCTCGAGTAGATGTAATTTCGTGTGTTCTGGTGAATTTTGGGAGTTTGATGCTTTATCAGGCTTGCTTTACTAGCATTGGAAAATTATGGGTAGTTTCAGCCATTAAAACGCAAAAAGTAGGTCTACAGAAATGTATTTGATGACTGAAGCAATGCAAGACCCATCTGCCATCTTTAATAACAAACCATTCATAAGTGAACATCTCTGTATGATTGCATGCATTGCCAGGCCCCAGAGTCAGACGCCCTCCAGATGTAAGTTCCTGTGTTCTGGTGAATTTTGAGTGATACCAAATCCAGGAGAAATGACAATGCAGGGGTCCTGTAGATGTGGTCAAAATGCAGGAGACTCCTGCAGAAGATGTGTTGGCAGCCCTCAGCCCTGAACATTACGCAATAAAATGGCATTTGGTGTATTATAAATTCCATTAGTATCCATGATTCAGCTGTACAGAGACATTTAGGAAAATCGTTTTATTGCATAGTTTTAAACAGATACAGCACTTGGATAGAAATGTAGAACAAAACAAACTCATTAGGGTCAGAACACAACATTCCTCACATTCACACAAATATACTGAAAAGAACAGTAGGCCCATTCAATCCTTAACCACACTGTACAATGGAAGCTTTAGTGACATGTGGTTTAGAAAGCAGCGATCATTGATAAATAGAAACAGAAAAAAACTCCCGGAATGTAAATCAACCCACAATATATATTTTTTTACCTGGGCACATCTCCCAATGTCCAATTTAAAAGATGTTTTAACCATGATCAATAATACACTATTCTAATGGAGTATTTTTTATGTTAGACATTAGCAAGCACACAGTACATACAGTCTTAAATTAGTCTCGTGCCCACAAGATATGATCTCTAATTGATTGCAATCATATCTACATGCAAGCAGACAAAGCAGAGCACAGGTCCCCATCGGTTCCCATGGGGAGCACAGGTCCCCATCGGTTCCCATAGCACATCCCAAATGAGAGGGGTGTTAAATATATTACTTTGATTATAATCCGTGATCCGTCCCAATTATTCTTTCATCTATTCTATGCAATGTCCTGAGATCTGATTTACAAACATGTTGCTTTTAAAATTCCCATGTACATTAATATATGAAGATTCTGTATATCTTATGCCCCAAAACCAAATACAACCATGAAGGAATGGAATCTTATGCATTATATTGGTGCCCCATTTATACTTAATCAAACCATTTTTCCCTGTCTAAATAGGGTAAAACATAAAAAAAAAAAACATACTGTTGGAATGCATGTCTCCAAATGATATTCCTCCTCCCACTGCTATAACATCCACAAACACCCCCATTTCCATCCCTCTGCCCACGGTGTGCAATTTGTGCTCTGGGGAAAGATCCTTGTATGTGAAAATGCACTTGGCTTTGAAGACAATTATATAATAAAGAAAAAGGCACTAATTAAATGCTTGTGAAATTCACATCGATGTGGGGCAGAGGCCTGATGACTGAGCAGATTAGAGCTAGAATGGAAATCAAAATCCAAACTCAGATGAGAATTCCATTCTAGATTTGTAACAAAACGACATGCTCTTGAGCTCCCTGAACTGAACGGATGACAGTGGTAACATTTCAACATGACTCAGCTCAGTCTGAATCCTCATCATCCAGGTACTCCTCTGCGTTGCTGTGGGATCGGGTGATGTCTGGAACACAGAAAAACACAAATTCAAAACAAAGTCTCTGTGTGTGTGTGTGTGTGTGTGTGTGTGTGTGTGTGGGCCTAAGCACACTTTAGATTCCATGCACGGACAGAAGAAGCTGTATTTTACGTCATTTCCGAGTTTTTAGACAGCTGGTGGATGGAAAAGAAGCTCCACCCCCGCGGCTGACTGCCGCGGAGGAGAGCGTTTCCGGGAATCTGTCCGCCATGGCAGTCAGCCGCGGGGGTGGAGCTTCTTTTCCATCCACCAGCTGTCTAAAAACTCGGAAATTACGTAAAACACAGCTTCTTCTGTCTGCTAAAGTCTGCCCATGCAGACTGTGTGTGTGTGTGTTAATCTCGTTAGTGAAGGATGCAAGGCTGCCACCTGCTGCTGGCTGTGACTTACTGCTCCCTTGTTTCCTTTTGAGAAGTGAGGCACACTGGGCGTTGGTGGCCATCTCAAGAGCTAGCTTCTTCTCGTTGTTCTTAATGTCTGTCCTTGCATCTGAAACACACAGATTTAACACTGTATACCTGGGAGCTATTGTGCTGTTGAAAGATACAGAACACAGGGTTCTGAAAGTGGTACATGCACATTGGTGTACTAAAATATATAATGAAGCTGTGAAAAGGTATACTCACTCTTATTCAGCAACATCTCTACTATGTCAGAGTATCCCTTCCAGGCAGCAGCATGCAGAACAGTGTCTCCAAGTTTATTCTGAAACGACAACATATTTAACATTTGCATGAATCATCCTCATTATCACCATTACAATGAAAAATGAGCCTCAGTGAAACTGGAATGTCACATAATTTACAAAAGTCATGGAATATCAGGGAATTTAGTGGGTCTCATTTTCTAAATTCCCTAGATATTCACCACCAAAGCCACTGCCTTAACCTGTGGTGGTAAACATGCCTGGAATATGCAAAATAACTACAGTACAGAGACGGTGTCATGCGAGTCAATGACAGAAATACTAAATGTAAAGTATGCGCTGAAGGAAATAAACACCCCTGTATATTTATCAAGAATTTTGCTGCTTGTCAGTTGTCACCTTTGTACAACTTTGCAATGGGCTGTCTTTCTAAGCCACATTGTTCCTATATTATGAGCATATAGCAACTTTGCAAAGAACTGACTTTCTAAGCAACATTAAGGGGCAGGCACAATGCAATTGACTAATAATTGGTGGTTGTTTTTAATGACTGCTAGGCATGGTCTCTGCAGAATATTATACTGTATATAAAATAAATATAATATATTAGCAATATAAAATACTCCCAGCACGTTACAGCCTAATATGGCTAATCCGGTGCATCGCAGGAGCAGGGAGAACAGTTGCAGAATAAGGGATAGACAGTTAGACACTGGAGCAGCTGGGACAGTTAAAGCTTTTTATTCAGGTGCTAGTAAGAAATGACTGACGTTTCAATCTTTCTCAGAGTCATAAGTGGTAGCGACTAGGGAGGCATTAGGGAGGCACACAGAGGTAGCGAGGGCTGTGTTGTGCTCTCAATGAGCCAATGGCAGTTGGCTCTCTGTTATACGGTAATGTTCTGCATGTCACAGTCTTTGGAATGCGGCAGTCATGTGTGATTGTCTGAATACATACATGGACAATTTTACCTGTTACATACAGGTGAATATAGAGTAAAAATCACACCCATGTGAAGTGGTGCAACTCCATGTTCGGGTCCCCGGGGGGGGTCCCTGGAACTTCCAGACCCGCAGGAATGCGACCAGTGTGCCGGCCCGGTTCCAGCGAGCCGCCCCGCGTCCGAAACGGTCGAGAAATTACCGTGTGGGGGTCCCCGGGTGGTCTTTTTTAAAACTTTCCTATTTTTCTACTTTCATACACTTACTAAAATCATATTGATATAAAAAATAATCATGTATATTTGTGCACTAACTTTGATAATGTGAAGAAATGTTTGTCAATCATGTTTCTAATCACTTGAAATTGTTGGAGCCACCCCACAACACCAGATGGGGCTGATGGCTCTTTTGTCCACACTCTGTATGAAATGAATCATTTCATGTTATCTCATTTATACTTGAGAAAGACCAATACGGGAAACGTTGTATGTCCTGCCTGCTGTGATTGTGAATAAATTTACCTGGAGCATAACAAAGTGAGTTGCGAGCCCTTGCTTTTGTTCCCGATTTTTCTGTTGCCACAAAGGAAAAAGAATCCATTTGACGCATTTGCGCTGTTTCCTGTATGAATGAGATCGGTCAACGGAGAAGTGAAGGCTGCAAGCAACACCATTGCGTCACAGTGTTACACAAAGTGACCCATATGCTTTGCAGTCTCCGGATTCAATAGGTCACCACTTTAGGTGTGACACACGGCTTCATGTTTACATTCCCTGTGCGAAATGACAGATTGAGAGAAGACGAAGAGTTTATCCTTTTATGGCTGTGGAAATATCCACACTATTTTTGGATTTATTGGGGAAAGGAGATCAGTGTCAATGCAAATTAGGCATGGTGAAGCAGCAAGCCCAGCAGCTCCACAACACTGTCCGGTTGGTAGGCCCTATAGCCCTGTCCTGTTTGGATGACAATTGCCTTTCCAACAGATTTTCATTTTCATTTAAAAATATATATATATTATATACAGTATATATATATAATATATATATATATATATATATATATATATATATATATATATATATCGATTATTCATTTTCATAATCGATTTCAGGTCCTATTAACGATTATCGATTAATCGGACCCATCCCTAATGCTAGTACTCAAAAATAAAGTACTCCTAATCAATCAGGAAAGGGTTTTTATCTGTGCAGTGCACCTGCTTTTTTGTCAGCTGTTATTAATAGTAGAACCAGGAATTCTAGCTGCACCCCTGGGATGCAGCCATGCTAAACTGTAAGCTATCAAGTGTAATGCTCATTTACAGTTGAGATCTGCTGTAACCCAAGTCATGGCATGTAAGGTTTATTAGGTTCATTTTCTTATCAAGAACGCTGCATAAAGATGTCCGCCTTGTCATTATTATCCATTAAGATATACAACTTTTTGTGACAGGCATACCAAAGGGCAACTCAAAGGTACAAGGCACACTTGTATTCACAGCCATCTAAAAGTGTGTGACAAATTAGAGACACCACAACGTGGTTAAAAACACATATAGAATTATGTTTGTCTTAACTGGTTCTAACCTGTTGGTTGAGCTCCACATTGGATTGGCCCAGTAACAGCTCCACCACATCTATCACAGTAACAAACAAGAAACAATTTACTTAATGGCATGTATTGGCATAAATATGATGTAGGAAAGGAATGGTGATGAATCAGTCATAAGTTACAAGTTTCTGTTTCCAAGTTGTGCTCGCCTCATCTACAGTTAATTTGCTCTCCGTCAATAACGGCTTTATTCATTTAGTAATTCAGTTAATTATTCACATATTTATGCTCCAACGCAACAGGACTACCTAGTTGTGTTGGATATTAAAAACTCCTAGTTTGACACAGTTACATCCTACAGTATAACTATAATAGGTCTAATTATTTCATTCTGAACATGCTGGGTATATTCTGATACTAAAGGTCCCTGCACACTGGACGCGTTTTCAGATTTTTAGCAGTGTTTTTCCGTCGGTTTTCCGAAAAACACATCCCAGTGTGCAACCACCTTAAGATCAACTTCAATAATGCTTCAAAGAAGTAACTTTTCCATCCTATCTGCATATTTAATTGAGTCTTCCCCTATTATGTGGTCACAGTGGTTCATTACCTTTATGTCCCCCATGGCAGGCCCAGTAGAGGGCAGTGTTTCCAGCCTTATCCAATCCATTGATTCCCACCTTCATCTCTAAACACTCCCTCAGCCAACTGAGGTTGCCTGAAAACACACATGCACGCACACACGCACACACACACGAAAAAACAAAGTAGGAAAAAAAGAGACTTGTTAAAATGCAAATGTCGTGGTGCCTCTACGACTGAAACATGCAAGTCTGGAGAAAGTCAGCTCACCTCGTTTGGCTGCCTCATGCATTGGGTTGTCAATGGACTCCGCCTGTTCAGCCACTGTAGGAGAGAGAGAGGTCAATGAAAAAACATAAGAGTTTGTGAAGGACCCCAGATTGTTATTAAGGAGCGCCTCACTAGTCACACGAGTGGATGTGGAAGCACAATCAAATTAAACAAGGGGCTCTTTGGAGGAGTAAAAAATAGTGATGCCAAGATTAATGTTGTTAACTGAAATAGACCAACGTGATGATGTTCAAAACGATCTTAAGTTATTAACGTTATCTACTAACCGTAGTTACTAGGGATTAGTCCCGTCCTTCCTCTGCATGTTCCCTTCCACCAATTACTGTCACTCTAAGGAGGGCAGACAGGCAGTGACATCATACAGACTATACAGTGCTATTGTTTCTTACACACTGAAAGATTGTGGGAACCAGCAATGAAGAGTAACAGAAGCTGAAATATGCATGCCATGGTGGACACAATAGGAAAGAAAGACATGAAGAAGAGAAAGTAAGACTTAGACTGCAGAGAAACAGAAATAAATATGACATAGCAATGAGACAGAACATGAAGGGGAATGCTGAATTTATAAACTGTCGAACAATGGTGTTACGTGACAAAAATGGCATCTACATGCATTGTGACCTTGCACTGCAGATGTGTTATTCTCAGCATGTGACCCTGCCTTAGACATAGTATGGCTATACTATGGCTAAATGATCTCTGATGGATGTCTGACTTACGGTGTCAGAAATGTACAAGATGTCTCCTTCTTCAAAGTACAGCTCGTCTGGCTGAGGAACCAAAAATAAAGTTTGGTCAAACAGAAAAATGGGAGTGCCAACTGTTGCAAGGATTTGTGGGTACATTTGTACATTTATGTACAGTTTGGATTTCACCAATTGTATTAATGAATAACTAAAACAATATAAACTATCAGTTGATTTAAAAAAATCTAAATGACAAACAAATCTTACCGTTCTAGGATCAAAAGTGAAACAAGCTCGAAACACCTTGACCTGACCTAGAAAAAAAAACATGTCAGTTAGTCTTAATTGAACTAACTTGATAATAAAAATATGCCTAACTTTGGTATGTCATAAGCAAAAATCGTAAAATGGCCTGTTATAGCGCCACCATGAGGCTGATTTGAAAAATGTTTAGTGGGATTTCGTCCTCTGCCTAGTAGGAATGTGCGTGTATAATTTCACGGAAATCGCACGCTGTGTTCATGATTTGTGGCATTTTGTTCCAAACGGAGTAACGGACCAATCCTGCAAGCTTTGGAAGGCAATCTTAGCCAATCGGGATGGAATATGGGAAATGGGACAGATCCGTGTTGATCACATGACTATAGAGATAGTGCTATACTGATTTGCGTGATGTATGGATAAAATGTGTACTAGACTAGTAATGTAATGAAATGTGTTAAGCAAAAACACTGCCTCATGGTGGCGCTATAACAAGCCGTTCTGAAGAATTTGGGGCAGAGGTTAGTCGTTGGCATCCAGGGAGTGTGTGTGCAGTTTGGCATCGGCCGGGCAAACAGTGCCGGAGATTAGCTGTAGTGTACGTGGACGGACGGACACATATAGAGGTTATGCGTGTGACATCATCATACCCGGAAGTTATGCAGGAAAGCCTACTACTAAGTTACAAAAAAAACTACTTTCTGGCCTTGACAGCCCATGATCCAAACAGAAAGGTCCTATCTGATTGCATTAAACGACTTTAAACAACATTAAGCTCACTTTGCCACTTGATTTGCCACCTCGCATACCCTCTATTCAGTATATGCGAATAAATACTAATAATTTGCTAAAATATTAAAAATAAATAGATTTTAAGCCGTATTCTTGATTAGTCAATTAATCGAAAAAGAAATTGATGGAATAGGGCTCCGCTAATATTTTTGTGTCATTGCCACAAAAATTGCCAGATTTCACAACCACATGGAGTAGCAAAAGCAAACAAGACTAGTAATGTAATGAAAATGTAGAATAATGAGAATGTAGCACAGCACAAGCGTAGGGACTCGGGCACAGGCCCAGTCAATTGAGATCTTGCCCAGTCTAGCTTCTGAAAAATGTGGGCTAAAAAACAAGAAAAACAACAAAATATAGCCTACATTCAGTACATTGGCAGCCATTCACCCCCTATGCATGCACATTTCTGTTAGTAACGAACCACAGCAAGCTGCCTATGTTTTAAATGGGATCCCCATCGGCCGAAGTTGCGCTACCATGGAATGCCACCTGAGTGGTTGTGGCTGAGGAGAAGCACTTAAAGAATCCCTCTTTTATCCATTAGTTTTTCTCCTACAGACCATACATATTTACAAGTGCCTTGAAGCGAGTAGGCCTAATATAATTTGAGTGTGTGTCTGTGTGTGTGTGACTGTGTGACTGTGTGTGTGTGTGTGTGTGTGTGTGTGTGTGTGTGTGTGCATATAGGGAAAAGTACTCTGGATTTGTAAAAAGTCGGCTATTTTCTGCAAAACATAGATGACTGTCACTGTACTGCAGTGGTTTTCAACCTTTTCAGGCTGTGCCACTTCCAGCCCCCCCACACACTGCACTGGGGAACCCCCACCCTTACAAGCACTTGGAATGCAGGAGTTTCCACAGATAAATTTAACTTAACGTGTTTATCTGTCTTGTGAGGCACTGTGAGCTTGTAGATCGGCTATTTTCACAATATTTGCCTCTTTCTTATATTATTTGCCCAATGTTTGACTTTGACCAGTGTTTATAGTATAGTTTGTAGTTTACTTTTGATCGAGTCGTGGTCTTTTTCTTTTTTGATATATTAAAAAGGTGTAAAAGTCCTTAAATTGTATCGATTCACTGTCATGTACTGTACTGCGGTACTGTACTGTATGTAAGGGTGTATGGGTCAAGCAGATGAATTTACCATAATGAACAACAGCCCCATGCCACATTAGTGCCAACTTGTCAGTTAAACATCTACACAAGCCTAAATCTTGTTCAATCACTACTCGTACAAAGCAATTACATTTCAGGCTTTACCGTTTCTAGTTGCAGTCGATGAAGCCTATATATTTGTAAGCTAGCCTAGACTGTAATAATAACAAGGCTAGTGCTTCTTGCTGATTTTTTTATCTATCTATTCTACTGTATGTTGGACATTTGGTCTAAAAACTGTAGCTCACTAAATCTTCAATTTTGGCCTTACTTAGCAACCCGTTACTAAATTATTGTATCCAACAGACTCCCCCAGTGTTCCAGAATGAAGAGGCCGTTTCTAAAGCGGCTAAGCCACTAGACAAGCCTGGCTCTGTTCAACACAGCCAGCCCAGCGAGGCTACTCGACAGGCCTAGTCCTGTAATTCTCAACACACAGAGGCCTGTGCTGACTAGCCCAGCATTTTAAATGCTCATGTTCTTTCCCTGCCCATCTATACAGGACAAGGTGAATCCCAAGAGGCTGCGGTGTACGTTGTGTATTTTCTTTGCATATATGGCTTCTGGATTTGACTTTGAGTTATTTTCCCCCCATGCATTCATATTTCAGAACGCTTTCCAACAGCACTATTTTTGGTCCCAGAGATTGCTGCTTGACCTTCAACCCAAAACCCCAATTTGTCTACAACATCACTATCTAAGGCCTGCCTCTCGTAGGCCCCATTTCCACCAAAAGAACTTTGGTTCAAGAACTGGTTCCGTTCTAGATTCTTGGAACCATGGTGATTTCACGGAACCGGTGGCCATTTTTGTCTCCACCAGGCCGAAGGCATGGGGAGAGAGTATGTTTTGCACTCCGTGTGTGTGTGTGTCCGTCCGTCCGTCCGTCTGTTACGAGCTAATCTCCGGCACCGTTAACCCGGTCGATGCCAAACTTTGCACACACACTCCCTGGATGCCAACGATGAACCTCTGCCCCACCTTTTCCAGAACGGCCTGTTATAGCGCCACCATGAGGCAGCTTTTCACATTTTTTACCTGAAACTGCACCGATCTGCATGAAACGTTGCATGCACACTCCCTAGAGGCCAAGGACAAACCTTTGACCTGCATTTTCCGCATCTGCCTTTTATAGCGCCACCAGGAGGCCGACTTTTGTAAAACACATTTTTTTGATATTACTCCTCCAGATTCTGTCCAAAAATCTCACAAATCGTTACACAGTATCTCTATGGTCATGTGCTCAAGTCGGATCTGTCCGATATTTCATATTCCATCCTAATTGGCTATAATTGGCTTTCACAGTTTGCAAGATTGCCTCCAATCATGAACGCAGCATGCAATTTACGTGAAATCTTTCACACATTTTCTTACTAGGCTGAGGAATATATCCCACCCTTTTCACATTGGCCTGTTATAGCGCCACCAACAGGTTGATTTTTGCAAAACACATTTTTGGAACAAAATGCCTCAAATCATCCAATTGCCATCAAAGGCGTATGAAGAAATGGCACCCTTTTCACATTGGCCTATTATAGCGCCACCAGGAGGCCACAACCTGACCTGCCCTGGTGGAGACCTGTGCCCCGAGGGGCACTTTTTCTAGTTTGGTTCTAGTTCCGAACCAACTTTTAGGGTTCTGAACCCTTTTTCTTTTCCATTTTCAGTGGAAACTGGTTCAATATTAGGCAGGGGAAAAACAGAACCGGTTCAATCCTGGTGCCTTATTCTGCAGCCTTGGACCAATAAATAATTGGTTTAGAGCTTTAGGCTCAATCTTTCCCAGAATCCTTACCAGTGGCCAGTGGGTGTGGCTTATTGTTCACTGTTTAGAGACCTGTTCCAGCTTAGATTTGTATATGCATGCCATAAGCCTCATAACGATTTTCCAGAGACCAGCCTGTAAAAAGGTTGTTACTGTATTACACCTACAGTAAGCTACATCAGTCAATTTATTCAAATTCAAACCAAGATATCCAGTGTTGAATGTGTGTATGTGCATTGTGCAATGTGCATGCGTTTAAGTGTGTACAAGCCTGTGTTAAAGGGGTCTAAGCAAGACAGGGTAGCCCATTTCAAAGGGGGCTGCTAAAGTTTGCATAATTTGGGGTGATAAACCCGTATTAAAAAGGAATGTGTCATGTCTACTCTTGTTACATTTTTGCTTTTCCTTTGCACCTCTTCACCTGTTGCCTGAACATCTCTGAAATATCTCAATAAGCAAGCAAGAGCATATTCCAGTGAGTGAAACATCAAATCGAGACTAAAAGTTAGCCGCGCTCCCCCTTCTCTCACTCCACCCTACATCAGGCAGCCATCTGTCAAAAAGTAGGGAAATGAATGAACATGCACACCTCCTAACATCACCAAGTAAGAGGGTCTTTGCAATTATTGATGATTTCTTAAATAGCGATGAAAGGCTGAATAAAAAAAGCAAACGTGCAAAACTGAGATGCCAATTAACTTCCATCGTGGCCATATAATTTGCCAGTTAGTACACAAAATATGATGAAGAATCTGCTGAGGCAAACCTGCTGCTCATTATAATTTACTTTCTAATATACATCAAGAAGGGGGGTACAGGGAGCATGACATGATCAGCTCCCAGGAAGCACGAATGATGCTAGCCGCAATTTGCAACGCTAGATTTTTGAGTGGTGTAAACCACTCCTACAACTGGCTTTGTTAGTTTACGTGTCTGTTCGTACCAGAAAATGAGCATGGTTGCTATGGTCACCCAGTTCACACGGGTGTGATTTCATTACGTCAGACATTACGTCAGACCACAGTTGTCTATATAAGACCTTACACCACTCAGTTCACACGGGTGTGATTTTTTAATAATGGGATGAATCTAGAGTTGCAATACCCTCCATTGACTCCCCACTCATCCAATTTGGTTTGCGATCTGCTTGTCTTAAACAACGTTAAACTCACCAACATTGCAGCTGTAGTCCAAGCTGGAATTATCCTCTTTCAATCTGCCGAGCTTGTTTTTCATAAAAATCCACCGTAGAGATGTTATGAGCTACTTTCTGTCAAGACATCCTCTGCAGGTGATTCTTGGAAGCACTCGTTTTTGTTAACGGGTCGCGCTGCTGCCTCCTGTATTATGTGCAAATTCGAAACAGGTGGTACGCAGGGCCGTTCAGTGACATACGACGAGTGCTTCCAAACTCCAGCACTTAGAAAAAGAATCACCTGCACAGAATTTCTTGACAGAAAGTAGCTCATAACATGTCTACGGTGGATTTTTATGAAAAATAAGCTCGGCAGATTGAAAGAGGACAATTCAAGCTTGGACTACAGCTGCAATGTTGGTGAGTTTAACGTCGTTTAAGACAAGCAGATCGCAAACCAAATTGGATGAGTGGGGAGTCAATGGAGGGTATTGCAACTCTAGATTCATCCCATTATAAAAAAATCTAGAGTTGCAAATTGCGGCTAGAATGATGCCACTGCAAACCATATTGATTAATCAGCACTTTTAGCATTTGTCCCTCTCCATCGACCTGCAGTTTCTCTGCATGGATGATGGTTAAGGGGGAAGTCGGTCGGTGAGGAGGCCTTTGGCTGAAATGAAACTAGTGGATTTCTGGTTGCTTGCTATAATAAACAACGTTGCTGCATTTATGAACTGCATCGGGAACTAAAGTGAACAACCAGACAGCTTCTGTAGTATATCGACTACAGGATGATCAAACTCGTACAGACTATCGACTGAAATGTGTCAAAAGTTCGCACCGACTGCCACCCTCCCAATCCATCAGCTTTGATATTGGCTGCCAAGGTGTGTTCACCGCCGCACTCAGCAGGGAGTAGGGACCATTGTAAAAAGGGAGAAATCCATCACAAAGTATCGTAATTCTATCCTTACCTGGCTTGGCCGGCTTCGGAGGAGGTTTGGACATGATGCGAGTCGCAAAATGCAAGTTATTCTACAGAGAAACGTCGCTCGGCCAAGAAGGCTCTCCCAGTCCCAATGAGGAAGTTACTCTAGTCAACAGAGGCTACGCGGAAAGGTGTGGTACGCATGCGCAAGGGAAACTGTCACAACTGTCTCTCCTCCAGAGCCATTGAATCTAATGATGTACTGTCTATTCTATTCTATTCTATTCTAGTTAGGCTATTAAGTAGATTACTAGAATACTACTTTTCTACTTTAGTATTCGACTCTAGTCTGTGTTGAGCTTAGCCCAGATACCCTGGGTAAATATAGTAATCATTTCATTTCATTCAATTATTCATTAGTAATTAAGTAATAATAATAATAATAATAATAAAACACATAATGTGTGTGTGTGTGTGTGTGTGTGTGTGTGTGTGTGTGTGTGTGTGTGTGTGTGTGTGTGTGTGTGTGTGTGTGTGTGTGTGTGTGTGTGTGTGTGTGAATTGTGGGTGTGTGTGTGTGTGTGTGTGTGTGTGTGTGTGTGTGTGTGTGTGTGTGTGTGTGTGTGTGTGTGTGTGTGTGTGTGTGTGTGTGTGAATTGTGTGCGTGTGTGTGTGTGTGTGTGTGTGTGTGTGTGTCTGTGTGTTTGTGTGTGGGGTGTGAACCCAAAGATATGCCGATGCGTGAACCAACCAACCAACTCGAACGTTCAAAGTTTATTATTACTCTATTTACCACATGGGGGAGGTCCGGACGTCAGTGACGTGACGTGTTGCATCACATTAGTAATGTTAGCGAATCACGAGAAACTATAGTAGCGGAACAGCAGAGGACAGTCGCAAGTCGCAACTTCCCTTGGCTAGTAGAAAACTGGTAACGTGTGAGGTTAGTAAACTGGTGTTGTTACAAATATATACTTGTTTATCAACGTCATTCAGACTCACTCTGTCACCTTGCTATCTCTTCACACAGAAGCCACTTTAAGCTGATCAATGAAGACGTTGGTTGTTGGCATTGGGGGGTAAGAATGCAAGGCTTGCAAGCATCAAAGCATGCATGGTCACTTATTGTCTCCACCAGGCCGAAGGCATGGGGAGAGAGTATGTTTTGCAGTGCACTCGAGTCCGTCCATGTGTGTGTGCGTGCGTGCGTGCGTGCGTGCGTGCGTGCGTGCGTGCGTCCGTCGGTCGGTCGGTCTGTGTACAGCTAATCCGTTAACCGGTCGTGCCAAATTTTGGACACACTCCCTGGATGCCAACGATGAACCTCTGCCCCAAATTTTCCAGAACGGCCTTTTATAGCGCCACCAGGAGGCCGACTTTTGTAAAAACACATTTTTTGATATTACTCCTCCAGATTCTGTCCAAAACTCCCGCAAATCGTGTGCTCAAGACGGATCTGTCCGATATTTCATATTCCATCCTAATTGGCTAACATTGACTTTCAAAGTTTGCAGGATTGGCCCGTTTTGAACAAAAAGCCTCAAATCATGAACGCAGCGTGCAATTTACGTGAAATCTTTCACGGACTTTCCTACTAGGCTGAGAAATATATCCTACCCTTTTCACATTGGCCTGTTATATTATAGCGCCACCAACATGTGGACCTTTGCGAAACACATTTTTGAACAAAATGCAAAGGCAAGAAGAAATGGCACCCTTTTCACATTGGCTTATTATAGCGCCACCAGGAGGCCACAACCTGACCTGGCCTGGTGGAGACCTGTGCCCAGAGAGGCACTTTTTCTAGTTTAATTTGGAATCATAGGATATTAGGATTTGAAATAATACAGGCAACTACACATCCAGTGCATAGTGGACACCAACCAATTATGTCAATCCTTCGCTACCTCCGTGGTTCTCCCATGTCCAGTTCGTTATTTTTCAAGACTGACTACTGACGGTGAGGAATATGAAATATTTCACCAGATGAATTGATATTAAGGACCCCAGAGAGGAAGCAAGCCATAGTGCTCTTTGGTTATACATCCTCTTAGCAGCCAGGCAGGCGAGGCAGCAGCTCTTATTGAACTGTACGGCCTAATTCCCTGTGCTTCTTTTCTGCAAACAAGTATTCAATCAATCAAACCAAATTCTTGCACAAATTCCACCAACCAGCACAAAATAATCTCCCAAACGTTCCACTCCTGCTGTTCTGATGCGACATTCCAAACCCTATCTGGGTTGTGCAAGGACGTGCTGTGATTGTCACTTTTATTGACAGCCTAAACCTAACCCCAAGCCAAATCTAACCTCAGTAAAACTATACCTAAACCTAACCCTAACCTCAGTAAAACTATACCTAAACCTAACCTTGCTTAACCCTAACCTCAGTAAAACTATGCCTGCCCGGGGGCATGGTTATAAGCACAACCCAACTGGGGGGACCTGACCCCCAGGTCCCCAGATGATTAGCTTAATGTGCAAATGCAACATTGTTTTCTCATGCAGTAAACAAACCAAAATACAGTATAAGTGTATTATACAGGGTATCTGCACAGACATTTCTATAGTGACTGCAAATTTTTATTTTTATTTGATTATTTAATACCAAATTGGCCATATTGTCAAATATTACGTAAGTAATGGGCAAACATTGTGAAAATAGCTGATCTACAAGCTCATAACACCTCACAGTGTGAGGCATTGTGAGCTCGGCTTCACAATATTTATCTGTGGAACTGAGTCAATCTAAATGTAATGCCTACAATTCATGCTTGTCAGGGTGGGGACTCCCAGTTCAAATTATGAATAATCTGGGGGGTCATGGCCTGAAAAGTTTGGGAATCCTTGGTGAGTAGGCTGATAATCTCACCTCTCTGGTGAGTGAAGCTTGCAGGTACCCTACTCTTGGCGTGCTTTACAAAACAAAGAGATAAACCATAAAAAAAACAGGCAAATAATTAACAGGTTTACTTTCCTGTGTGGTCTGTCTAGGATGACTAATGGAGGAAAGTCAACCCTTTCAAGAGGTCTACACCAGCAAATACCCAACAGCTTCATCATTGCACAGGATGCATTCTTCAAGGTAGCAGACCATTCCCACCACAAACCACAATACTGTACTACATGTGTAGTTTCGAACTTTACTGCAGTGATCTCAAATGGTTTGATCTTGACAAGTAGGCTAGTACGGCATAATGATGAGAAAGTGAGCTCATGACCATTGTGGATTCTCTCATCTTTAGGATGATTCTGTGGTTCCCGTGGACAGCAACGGCTTCAAGCAATATGACAGTAGGGCTGCTTTATCTGCCTATACATGTCATTCAGTCAGTATATTACAATATGCAATAATCACGATTTGTGCAATGCAGCACGCCTATTATATCATGATTTATAATTTCTTTCCAATTCTTTAATTCAATTTAATTAATTAAAAAAATCTGATTATTGTTTTGATTCACTTTTTTGAGTGTGACTGCCACTCTGATTGTGACGCAATGTCCTCACTCCCCACCATGACAAATGTTTGCCTCTAGGGGGTGCGTGACATTAATAGTGTAATGGTCAGGGCCGGATGTACCATTTGGGGACATTGGGCACGTTCCCAGGGGTAGGATCCAACAGGAAGCACGCACATCTCCAGAAATTCTACAGGTGCTGGTCAAAAATATATACGTACAATGAAAAGGAAGGGATGTCCGCACACTGTTTGTGCGGACATCCCTTCCTTTTCATTGCACGTTCCCAGGGGACCTTGGGCATCAGGGGGCCCTAAAAAAAATGTGCACAAAACCGGCAAAGTGTTGCGTGTGAGCACTTCGCGTGGGTTCGCACGTGCATGTGCAGGGAGGCCCTTCGAGCTTCAGTGCCCAGGGGCCCTCAGAGGTGCTAATCCAGCCCTGGTAATGGTGATGTTATACAGTAATTAATTAATATTATCAACACTACATTTCTCTGACCTTTCACCAAACAAATTGCTCTGTAAATCAGTTCACTTTTTCTCTTCAAACCATTTGAGAAGGTCATAATCTATGGTAACATTTTACTGCACTAAATTGGACAAATCTCATTCCACAATCACCACAGTTAATGTACTGTATATTTGAATTATTATCTGATTAGCACTTGATGCCCTCCACATGGACAAGATGATGACTGAGGTTAAGTCATGGTTAAGAGACCCTGCGTCATTCCTGGCACAGCGAGGTCAGACAGAAAAAAAGCACACAGCAACGTCAGTGGAAGAGAAGGTGTTCCTGCTCATAGTGGAGGGCTTCCTTATTTTTAACTTCAGGTAAATCAAGGAGTGTTCTGTCTTAACATACAGATCATACATGTATTTGTGAACTACTGTACTGTATTTTTAAATATTATATTATAACTTAATATTGTAATTATTTTACATTTTAATTGGCAGGCCTTTGAATGAAGTAATGGACAAAAGATATTTCATGGAAATCCCATATGATGTCTGCAAGGAGAGAAGAAGGTGGGCATGATTTTAATAACTTTCTATAATTACCGTTAGAATACTCAACAAAGATTTAAGAAAGAAGAACAATACAATACATTAACTACAAAAAGTGCTCCTCAGAGCACAGGTCTTCGCCATGCAGGTCAGGTAGGTTATTGTGGTGCCAGCATATGTGTGAACTTTGCCAATCAGGATGGAATATGAAAAAGAGGAAAGATCTGTCTTGATCACGACTATAGAGACAAAGTGTACTGATTTGCGTGATGTTTAGTTTAGACAAAGATCTGTAGGAGTAATATCAAGAAATGTCACTGTGTTTAGCAAAAAATGGCCTGGTGGCGCTATAACAGGACAATGTGAAAAGGGTGGCATGTGTTCTGCTCTGGAGTGTGTGGCTGTGCACAGATTAGGTAGTGTTCACAGACGGACGCACTGACGGTGCAAATTGAGGAGATATTGATATACATAATGCAATGTGATTGCTTTGACATGAAGTTCAGGGTTTTCTTTATGGTAATGGCAAGGAAAACAAAGTCTAAATGTCAATGTGTTTGCTCAGCCCCCTTCTCTGTTTGTCAGTTCAAGGGTGTACACACCTCCAGATCCCCCAGGCTACTTTGACGGACATGTGTGGCCAATGTACCTGAAGAACCGGCGGGAGATGGAGGGGATGGTGTCTGGCATCGGTGAGTAGAGTAGAGGTATCTGTGGCTGATACCCTTCTCGGAGGAATCCGATACCACAATCATGTAATTGATTGTGGTATGGAAGATTATGATGAATGACTCACTATGACAGATATTAGATGTTCAACTGCTGTTTACAACAAAATTACAGACAAAATCAACATCAGTGATGAAAGTGATAGTGATAGTTAGTTTCAATAGTGAAAAATCAGCCAATAATATTTATCTCTCTTTTGTAGTTTTACTGGATGGCCTCAAGTCAAAGAAGGAGCTGATGGCCTCTGTGTTTGAAGATGTTACCACGGAAATAAAAAGGATGATAGGGTAGTTTGCGGGTCACAGAGGTGGGTCATAGACATAGAGCACCGAAGTCTGACGTCACTTTCAG
This sequence comes from Electrona antarctica, assembly GCF_951216825.1. Lineage (NCBI taxonomy): Eukaryota > Metazoa > Chordata > Actinopteri > Myctophiformes > Myctophidae > Electrona > Electrona antarctica. The sequence continues at coordinate 24,145,993 of NC_136793.1, forward strand.
TAGAGGGCGCCAGTACACAGGTTCATGTATTTTATAATTTGCATTGAAATCACCATAGGCTTCATATAAGAACTGTGTTTAAAAAATAAACCGATCATCCCGGCCTTTCTGTCAGGGGGGTGGCTGTGCGTCGTTAATGATGTCCATTCATATTTGATACAGCGAGTTTCTGGAGAAAATGGAATTAATTTGGCCGCAAAAGCCTTGAAACTACATATGAAAGCAATGTCGCTGCTAATATACGTCACGCCCAGCTGTCAACACATTGCGTTCCTGAGATTCCTCGTTGACGTAAGCTCAGCTGGCGGTGACTCGACTCGTACTAACCACGAAACATTAAATATAAAAAACAAAGTATATACTGTACATAGCAACAAGAACCCCAAAAGGAGTTCCCGTCCTGAAGGGTAAAAACACCAAAAGGGGTTCCCGTCCTAAATGGGTTAAACTATAGAGCACCGAAGTCCTGACGTCACTGTCAGTAGACGGCGCCAGTCCACATGTTTGTGTACTTTTTATTTGCATAAATTCCCAAAGAGTAACACAATAAGCGTTAGAAACGAGTAGGCGGTGGTTGCAGCTGCCCGTCGCACAACAGAAACTGACATGACTAGCAGCATAACATTTTGGTAATTTTTGAATAAATATTTGAAGTTATTCAGAAAACTTAGGTCAGGAATTAGATGGTGTTTTTAGAATCGGTCTCAGTCCTGGATAAGTTTGGCTGTGTAATTTCTAAGATTGCTACTAGTTCCTTTATTATCTGCTGGCTCAACAATCTCACTACACACACATTGAGTAACTACTAGTAACAACAAGCTCCTTTTCTATTTTTGTGAAATCCAGATACCTTCCAGTTATCCAGACATCTTTTGATATTGTTTTAGCATTTGCAATACCTCTTCATTCATGATAACATGTATTTTGCTGTGTTCTGTTTACAGATGAAGGGTTTTGGGTTGAATTTGATGCCATTAGAAGGGTACTACTGATTAAGTAGATAGCCATAAAGGTCTTCCTGAATGGGCTTCTGGGAACAGAAGAGATGTTTGTTCCATCCACTGAGCTACTGTGTAACTGTATGCTATATGATGTTTACATTACATTATCATTTTTATTATTAATATCTGTCTTATTAATTTGAACTTTGATTCTTGAATCTTTGCCAGATACAGCTCACCAAGTAAAGTATGTCCACATTCATTACTATATTGCTGCTATTTATTATTATTATTATTATTATTATTATTATTATTATTATTATTATTATTATTATTAATAATAATAATAATAAGCTATATGTATAGAGCACTTACCAAAAAAGTTATATAGTGCTTTATTTATATAAAAATTAAATAATACATAATACAGAATCAAAATATGTGTAATAAAAACATTGAGAATTAAACTCAAACTTTCTTTTCTTTTCAAAATCTTTTTATTCAGGTTTTTGACAGTAGCCCAGGGGCAAGTATTAAACAGACATATAAAATATAAAAATAAAACTCAATCCCCTATCCCACCCTCCCCCCACCCACAATCCCAAGGATAGTCGGAAAAACAGTCTGGAGGAAATAAAATAAATATATATATACACACATACACAAAATACATGCATACATAATTACAAAAATTAAAAATATAATAAAATAAAATGCAGATTTTTCATAGCAGAGCAGATTTTGTTTCCGCTGTGGTTTGGCGTTGGCCGAGGCATAGGCACGGCACACTATGCAGTTTGTGTGTTGTGGTAGAATGTCATAAACGGGCCCCAGGTCTTGTAAAACTTTTTTCAGAGCCGGCAATTGAAAACCTTAACATCTCCAACTCGAGACAGGACATTATATCACGAAGCCACTGACGGAGCACGGGCGGGGCAGCATCCTTCCATTTGAGCAGAATGGCACGCCTAGCGAGCAACAAGGCAAAGTCGACCATACGACACTCTATGCGTGTTAGAGGAAGGTCATCCCTTCCAGCAGTGCCAAGGAGAGCCACTAAGGGATCTGGGTCTAGATTTTGATGTAGAATGTTGGATAGAGTATCGAACACATTCCCCCAAAATGGTTGTAATTTAGGACACATCCAATACTGATGGATCAAAGTTGCATCACCGCTCCTGCACTTGTCACAGGTAGGAGTTACATCAGGATAAATACTAGCCAGTCTAAAACTCAAACTTTCAATTACAGTATGTTTTATGTAGGCCTAGAGATAAATAATAATAAGGAAACTGTGTAATATTTTGACCAATATTTGTCTGATGTATTTGTGTTACTACACTGCAATGTTGGGATTTTTGATTTATGTAACATAAATTGCTGATTGAATATAAATTCTTGTTTTGTTTTGTGTCATGTGATTGTATGGGGATGTGGGATTCACACTTTGTCAGTTAAGAGTTCTGGGGTCTTATGGCTCTGTTACTATTGCCAAACAGTAACATAGTGAACCGTGCATTAATGGGGTGGCCGGGATCCCTGATGTTCATCTGGGCTGTCTTTCTACTCCTCTGGGGTCCTGCATGCCTAGCACTCTAGTCCTGTATATGTGGTACACTGTTTTAATCGTCCTCTGTGGGGCCTTGCTGTCATGGCTGGAGCATCTTCTGTATATGCAGCGATGCAGCCAGTCAGAACACTGCACCTGCGGAAGCTATAGACTATCTTGTCCAATCCATGCAAACCTTTTAAGGAGAAAGACCTTAACAACTGTTCCTTTGTGGTGTGACCAACTCATTGTATTCCCTCACTGATATGAACCCAGAGGAACCCGAAGCTGCTCATTCTCTCAACTGCAGTTCCATGAATATGGAGTGTCCTCCAATGCAGCTTGCTGTTACATTGGTATTATGTCCTATAATATGTTGGCATATTAACTGAACTTATCATGCACATTTTATACCGTAGTTGCCCTCAGGCTTGGAAGATTGGGTGATTTCTAGTTTATTTATTTTTTTCTGCCCTGTTTCAACTTGTAAGTAGGCCTATATTACTTTGTACTAGGCTATTTCATGTCTTTGCACATTCTTTTCATACTGTGTTCTTTTGCATTGCTGAACAGAACTGCAGGAATGTGTACCCAACAGTATCGCCTACACACACCACACCTCCGTCCTTTACGCTACTATTGCAAAACACAGGATGACAGACCGGTTGACAGACAGGATGACAGGCAGTTTCTCAAAGTGTTTACCAAAAGTACAGGAGATCAGTCAATGGAATATTAACATTTGCTACATTGCTTACCGCTGACTAAATTGGACAGTACAGGCTTGCCATCACATGTTTTTTCCTCACTTCCCTTTAAACATTTCACACTACACAGCTTCCTTTACTCCAACTTCCTACGTGCTTTAATAGCCGTGTACAGGTCTCATAAATACGGACAGTAGCCATGGCAGTGTTTGTGTCATTTTGTTTACTTTATTTTAGTTGTTGCAGTATGGCAGTGCCGATGAATCGCAACAGGCAGACACCTGTTAATGACAGACCGATCATTGGTAAGTTGCTCATTTCGTGAATAATTTGTAGAGGTATTGTTGAGGTAACAAAAACTAATTTGACATGAGTGTAAACTAACTTCTCAACACACTCCACTTGTATTACACAGGTATTTTGACTCAGATCGTGGTAGACGACGTGATGAAACCATTTGGGAGCACCTATATATCTGCCTCCTATGTCAAATATATTGAATCAGGGGGAAGCAGAGTTATGCCAATCAAGTAAGCAAGCCTGTCTTGAATTTACATTGGCAGTACAATAACAGCCATAAAACAAGGCTACTACAAGTTTAACTTGCATTTCTACTGCATTGAGTACATTCACGTGAGCTGCTGATTTGGAACAACATGTCTCTATAATTACAGATTGTAATAGTCGAGTCATATTACTTACCTTCATTCCACCGTGTTATTTCTCCCACAGACTGACTCATAGCATTGCTGAGTATGAAAGGATCTTCAACTCAATTAATGGGTGAGGAACCTCTTCCTGCCTATAGCATCAGCTATCTGTAATAGCTTACATGTGGCACAGGCATGCCAACTAAATCTTATTCTTTTAATTTATTAGGCTACTGCATATATAGATCTCTGTTTTTTCTCTTTTGTGTTCCACACAAAAAGATAACTTTAACACATAAAACTATACATTTTAATCTATACAGATATATATATATATAAGTAATGCCCTACTTGATCATACTACACTGTCACGCAAAAGTAGCAAGTCTACAAGCTCGAAGTGCAAAGCGACACATTTCGAGCTTGTAGATCTGCTACTTTTGCTGTTTTTCAATTGGAATCTTGAAAAGTAACAGTTTTGGACATGAGGTTTCTTAAATATATGATCTGTGTCTAGTCTGCTTCTGGTTGGTGGATCATCAGACATAGAGACATCGGACTTTGCCAGGGTGGCAGGGGTCTTCTACAAGATGGCCCTGAAGGTAAATAAAATCTCTGTCAGTGCAGTCTGTCTTTTCTGCCTGTTTGACTGCCTGGCTTTCTAGTTCTGTTAGTGTCAATCTATACTTTTTTATGATCACATTTTCTATATTTTATATAAACAAAAAAACAGGTTGTCCGTTTCAAGCAGACAAACCAAACAGCATGAATGGAGAAAAGAAGGGGGGATTAGAAAAAAAGGAAAAGAAGGGGTATAAAGGAAAAAGAAAAAACCTAACTAAAGGTAATAGTGCATAAGTCATGATTGAATCAAAAGCAAAGTGATCATGGTCTCCCACACCAACCACCTGACGGGTATTAGTAAAGTAGCAGACATAAACCAGAACTCACAATAGAATGCGTCAAATAACTATCTGGGCCAACAAACATAAACAAATGCATACACTGTGTTGTAATCTAAGTACTGGACCCTCGTCTGGTTCTGACAGACAGGTAGTGTGTGCAGGCTGGGTGGTGTGTGACAATCCAGTTGAAGTATTCCTTTGGTACGGCGACTGCGGCGGCGGGTACCCGGGAGAACAAATTAACGAGACACGAGACAGTATCACGCTAAGGTTCACAAAGTTTATTACACAAACAGGAAACATATATAGTGCTGGATCATAATGACGTGACAATAAGATATGAGACAGAACGTGCCTACTGCAGCAAGGCTGACCTTGCTGCCGCCTAGATGTCTCTCGTAGCCTATCTATAAAGTATGCTACAGTACCGGCAGTACACAATACATATCAAGTACACTGTATCTCAAGTTCAAGTACATAGACTAAGATGTACTTTGCATGGGCTAATATCATAACACACTGTAGCAGCGAACATCCACAAAAGTGCAACAGAAAGTCATAAAACACATACAACTGGGCATTTGTACATTCTGAATCATAAATGCATGCATACACATAAGGGAAAGAATGCAGGCAACAACCAACCATACATGCTCTGAAACTATAAATGCACTGGGAGAAAAGAACCAAAGAAGTAAAATAAATTATGATAAGTACATCAAAATAAGTTTGGAATGACATTTATAGCATGAGACCCAGTGACTAGTTTCTCAGCTTTTATTCTCTCTAGAAGTTTGAGGAAATAGCCAGCACACAATGAATTCACTTTTACTTTTCCTCTCATGGACAGAAACAACTGACCAAACAGGTCTTCCTCAGCCTCAAACCTCTGACATAAACACTGCACTGAAACCTTGAGCTGCTATTATGTGTATTTCAGGCCAATGATGCTGGAGACTTCTTCCCTATCTGGGGAACGTGTTTGGGCTTGCAGTTACTGACTGTGCTAGTGAGTGGTGAAAATCTGCTGACAAAAACCGAAGCTGAAAACATAGCACTGCCCCTTAACCTCACTGCAGGTAGTGCATGACATAGTTGTTGTATTTATACTGTATTTATATTTATTTATAATACTTTTTTAATGGTAAATTTGTTTTGATTTTGTGTAAAAGAGTGGCATGCAAAGTTAACCAATTAAACCCTATATTTTATTGACCAGAGTCCTCCAGGGGTCATCTGGCCCCCTCCTTTTTCCACGCTACATAAATTGAGCGTGCTTTGGGTCAGTTTATGACTACATCACATGCCAAAAATGTAAACAAAAAATGGAATAACTGATTTGCAACAAAATATAAATTAGCCATTTTACCATAATTGTTTATCTGAATCTTTACTTTTTGAATGGAGCATTGGAGAACTGCATATGCGTAAAACTGCATATGCGAAATTATACCACATGGTGTCAGTAGTTGCTAATTCTAAAACTTGAGGGGAACTGGTAACTGAACAGAGACCACTTGTGTTTTTCCTTAGCCTCATGCTCAATATTTCCACTATTCCTAATAAATAACATTGGCATTTGTATGGTAAATATCTGCATCTTTCTGTATGAAAATCTCAACATCCTCCTTCCATCTATGATCTATCCCTCCAGAGGCCCATTCCAGTAGAATGCTTGAGGACTTTCCCAGTGACGTCATGAAGGCCTTGTCTCAGGAACCTCTCACGGGTAATTTTCACCACTATGGAGTCACCAAACAGGTACATTCTTATGTCAACCAGCGCATATTTCACATCCCCTGGTTTGTCTTTGTTCTATTTGTGATCAAGTAGCATATTACATACAAGTATTAAGTAGCCTTGGGAAGTTTGGGAACCAACGGTTCCTGAACCACCATAGTGTAGGTCAGGATCTTGTTTCTGTAGCACAAGGCAGGGAAGCATTGGGTACCATTTTAAAAATCTTTGGTATGACTCAGCCGGGGATTGAACCCCAGCCTCCCAGGACGGACACGCCACAAGGCCACTGAGTTACACATAGCCTACAAATGCAATAAATAGCATGAATGGACATTATTATGTGTTACTAATGGTGTTATTCCAAGGCCTCACAATGCAGAACAGACAAGTGCAAGTCATACAGTTAAATACTATATATTCATAACCAATATGTATGCGTTCAACAATGGTGTGACTGCATGTGTGATGTATATGATTTATTTCATCCTCTCGGGATACTGCATGGTTACGATGTTCTTCCTTGCAGAATTTCCAAGAAAATGAGAAGTTGCTAAATTTCTTCTCCATCCTGTCTACAAACATTGCTGAGAATGGAGCTACTTTTGTCTCAACTATGGAAGGTCACCAAGATGTTTTATCACTATTGTTTCACGTACAAATATATATACTTTTAAATATTAGTTGAATAAAATGTCTTTGTGCAGTCACACTTTGTAACTCTGCATGAGAGTGTACAAATGGAGTATTTTACGTGTGCTTTCCTCTTCCAGCTAAGAGATATCCATTTTATGGTGTACAGTGGCACCCAGAGGTGAACAGTTTCCAGTGGAATCCCAGAAGGCACTATCCTCACTCCAAAAACGCTGTCCGTGTAGCCTCTCTTCTCGCAGAGTTTTTTGTTAACGAAGGTAAGGTCAAAATTGCAGGCCAAATTGTCCAAGTATAATGATATAATGACGCTCTGGTAGCTCAGTGGTAAAATTCCTGTCGTGACTCGTGGGTTCAAATCCACCGTGGTGCATACGGCTTTGTCGAGCGTCTACATGAGCACAATTGGCCCGTGTTCAGGCGAGGGAGGCCAGGTGGGGAGGGTTTATGTGACTGCATGTAATCCTATGGGCTGGGGCGGCACCTCTCAGCAAGGAGCGCTGGGCAGGAGGAGTAGGACAAAGGCTCTACGTCCTCCCGGTGGGGGCTCCTCACTGGTAGGTGAGTCAGTAGTATACAACAGTAGTGACAACACAGAAATGTGTGTGGGACTGGGGAGTCTGAGGAGGAATCAATTGGAATCATTACATTCCCCTTTACTTGCATTACTTCCATGTTCACTCTCTTTAGGTCGGAGAAGTTTGCATCATTTTGATACGCCTGAGGAAGAGGCTGCTTCACTGATTTACAACTACACTCCTATCTTCGCTGGATATCAACAAATATATTTTTTCGGAGATCTTAAAGTTGAATTTTCTGCACTCTAAGGGACTTAGCCAATCTGCTTGTTTTATTCATAACAGACATGAAAGTTAAACCATGCTTTGTATTGAATAAAAATTGTAACTGAAAAACAGTTTCTGCACCACAACTCTCATCAGTCTTTTAGCCATTTAATGCTGCAGCTTGATGTCAATTATTTCAAATCTTTTTTCATTGATTAGTAGTAGGAGTCCTGTTTAATGGTATCTATTAATCATTGTTTAGAATGACCTTGTATCATTTGCAAAAGTTAGTTGCCTATTCCAGTTTGATTGATTGATTGATAGAAATATTTATTAACAGTTGGCAGAATTACAGTACATTTCAAGCACAACTCAATACAAAAACTGTTAACTGTGAGAGACGACCAAATAAAGCATTACACTTGTTTACAAGAGGGCCCACCTTGTTCAATTCATCAAAACATTTAGAGACGTACAAATATACACTTCTATTTAGCCAAAGAACAGATCAAGAATTCATCATAAAGGAGGTAAAAAGGGAGGGGAAAAGTAAGAAGACAGTAGGCAGTCTATCAACACAGGCACAGGCATAGAGTTGGCACAGGCAGCATCCACACCACACTAGTCCATCCATCTATCCAACACAAGTGAACAAGAGCTGAGGATTGGTCTCATCGGGTGTCAATAGGGGGCGGGAGCAGGAAAATCGAGCCAGTGTTCCAGTTTTCAACACAGATGCTAGGTCAGTGTTCTTGCCGTCTAATAATAATAGAGTCAACTGTGCGCAGCGGGGGACCCATCATTCCCTTTTTTAATTTAGACGGTAGGCTACGTGTGTCAGTCTGCAATAGCCTAGACGTAACATAGCCCATTCTTCTTTGACGTTTACCTTTTAACTTTCGATTAAGATTTTATCCTTATTAAGGCCTACAATAGGCTATTGAGCTTCTGCCTTCTTCACCATTAGAATCGGAGCGAACGTCATTATTATAGAGCCCTTCCTTGGCAAAACGGTCCGACTACCCATCTCTTCTGGCGCCAGCCACCGGCTTGTTGATAAACACGACTCGGATCCCACCAAGGACTCTCTCCGGTGCATTGATGCACCCGTTTCAGTGGTGCAACGGTGAGCATCATTTTATTGTGCTTTTTTAATAGGCCCATGTCATATTTGACAAATTAGACGAGTAGGGGAGTCATTTTCAGTTATTGGTGATCTAATGTAGAAAATAGATTAGAATTCGTGCATTAGGCTTAGCCTATATAGGCTGCACTTCATCATAATTTAAATAGATAGACTACATTTACATTTATGATAATGCAATAGCCTTGTTTGCTGTACATTACCACGGATGTAATATTTAGTGTTAATAGACTGTATCCTCTCTTTTGTATTAGGTCTATCAAAGTAGACCTATTTATTTACATCTATTTTGCCACCCACATTGTGTTTGTATAGGATAGGAACAGTGACACCAAAACATGTTTTGACTGTAGTATATTGAATTTGAGTCCTGAGCTTTGACCAGCGTCTCCAAAAGACTAAACAGGTGCTCTGTGCCGTTTTCAGATGCTATCACATGGTACTGGTTGTGTTATGCTCTTCCATTCACACTCCACAAAATCTATCTGTTATTGTTGTTACTGAAAATTATGGATTAGTTTCCTCCGACTTGCCCAGTTGAGTGCAGCAGCCATGGCAAGTGACCTCAGTGGAGTGTTGATGGTGTCCAGACAAGAACAATTACTCCCTTTGTGCTGCTCAACTCTCCTATTCAGAGGGGGAAGAGTGCTGTGCACAGTTCAGACACACACACACACACGCACGCGCGCGCGCACACACACACACACGTGTCTGCGTGCACATACAGAAACACAAGAATTGCACAATTGCATTTTACTAAAATAATTCATTCAATATCAGCAAGCCATAGCCCAGTGTAGAAACGGTGTGCGCCAGTGATGAAGACGGCGTGCATCTTTCTGTTCCAGTGCATGTCACTGTGACACATCTATTGCCGTGTCATGCGTATGTGATGGGAGGTTTGTGTCAACCTACTTTTGGCAAGAAAACTAGCAGCTGTGGTGTTACTTTCCCCTTGTGAACTGCTGAATATTTGATAGAAAGTTCTGCCTGGAGCGCGAGCAACAGAAGCAGCCGAAGCTTTGTGTGTGAAGCGCTTAGTATATGGGCCAAACCAAACCCCCACCAAGCATCTCTAGGAGCTGTCTGACGCGCAGCTCTGTTCTGACACTTGGAGTCAGGGTGACTGTGTCAGGTTCTGTGTCCTAAAATGAGAACTTTACACATCCTCTTTCTGTCCTGGTGCCATAGCAACATGGGTGCCTCACTGCCTCCCGAGAGACTGCCGATATAGGTCAGTGGTCTTATGGGGCTCCTCTCCATCTACTATGTAGCGTAGCGGTCTTCATAGCATACAAAGATGGAGGCAGATGTGAGCATCTATCCATGCGCACAAACATACACACATACACACACAAAGGCTTTCATGCTCATGACCCACATTTCAAGTCTGAGTCTAAGGGCTAATTTATACTTTGTCGTAGTACTGCAACCCTCACCCAAAATAATAAGACTTTATATGGAAAAACGTGACACAAAAACTATTGATTTTCCAACTGTCACATTGCTCAATTAAAGATCAGTTATGTTTGGTTTGCACAACCTGGTCATACCACAAATATAATAGGCTTTATTTTGCGGAGGCTTAATAGGCGACCTGTGTCATCAGCTGTGAACTGATATGATTAGCCTACACCAACACACTCTCTCACACTCATACGTGCGCGCACACACACACACACACACACACACACACACACACACAGAGAAATGCTACTCTTCTCTGTCTCTTCTCTTTGCCTCTGTCATCTCCACCTGTGTGTGAGTGTGTCTATCTTTCTCTTTCCTCTCTGTCTATCCTCTATATCTTATGTGTGAGGGTGACTGGCCAGAAAATGAGATGTGTAATTTAAGTGGGCACCTAAACATTGTGGGCACCTCAATGTTAAATTGGCTATTTTTGAAACAAATAAAGAATTTTGGAAAATGTCAGAAGTATTGTAAAGTATACATGATTTGAACATGCACAGTACATCTTTATCAGACCTACATTTACCATTCAACTTCTTGTTGTCATTACCAAAGCCCCTGAAAAATGGGACCTCTGCTGCTTGGCACTCAGCATCAAGGGTTGGATTGGGGGTAAATCCTAGCCCCGATACGTTCCCTCAGTCCCCATTCTGTTGGATTGGGGGTAAATCCTAGCCCCGATACGTTCCCTCAGTCCCCATTCTGTAGCTCCGAGATGAGGTCACAAATCCAAGCCATCCCATTGGGTTTCAGAAACGGCGCATGGTTTCCACAACTTACGCTTACCCTTTTCTGAGGATTTTATCTAAAAAGTGAAGGTCTGATAAGGAGCTAAACTAAATTTGATTTAGGAACGGCCAAGAAAATCCAAGTCTCGGCATCAAACAAGCGTTTAAATCGCTTGTTTGGTCAGCCTCTTCCTTGTTTTTCAAGGAAGTTGTGCGTGTGCGTGTGCATGTCGACTGAACTGAAGTCAGTTGGAAAAATAATTCCACATTCGACCAGGGGAGGCGCCGGGGAGACACTAAAGCTTTTCAACTTCCTTGAAAAACAAGGAAGAGGCTGACTAAACAAGCGATTTAAACGCTTGATGTTTGATGCCGAGACTTGGATTTTCTTGGCCGTTCCTAAATTAAATTTGGTTTAGCTCCTTATCAGACCTTCACTTTTTGGATAAAGTCCTCAGAAAAGGGTAAGCAGCTGTTGTGGAAACCATGCGCCGTTTCTGAAACGCAATGGGATGGCTTGGATTCGTGACCTCATCTGGGACTGATGGAACGTATCGGGGCTAGGGTAAGTCCCTGCGACATACTAAAGTGATGTCCAGGGGATGTACTTGTCCAAACGACCGGATTAAGGTTGGTGAGGGGTGTGTTAAAGCGACTGGATTAAGGTTGGTGAGGGGTGCGTTAAGGGTTGGGAGAGGGTTAAGGTTAGGTTTAGGTGTGCTGCCCTGTGGGAGGTTAGGGTTAGGGTGAGGGTTTGAGATATCGGACCAATGGTATGTCTAACCAAAAGCATGCACCCGTACATTGAGCTGCCTCACACTACAGAAACAGGAGATGGGCTCCTGACCTATGGGCCTCATGGCTCGTCAAGTACCTACTTATTATTCTTGTTGACGCCGATAATGACTGGCTAGCCACAGGTTTTGTAGCAATTTGTAGAAATATTATCCCAAATTCTTCATTTATTTACTTTTTGAGAAAAATTGCCAACTCAATGTTGATGTCCCCACAATTTTTAGGTGCCCACACTTCCATTTGCCAAAATGACGCCCTTCTATCTATGTATAATCATGTTAATTTACATAATCCAGTATGTCTGTGTGCATGCACTGTACGGCACACAAGAACGTTAACACGTCTGATTGAGAATTAGCCAGACGTCGATGATGTCCCTGCCACCGGCGGCCTCCCATGGAGTGAAGTCATTTAGTAGAACAAATCAAAGCCGCGGCCCAGAGCTCAGTGCACTTCAGCAGAGGAGGAAGTCTGAGTGAATGGAGCGAAGGGCACGGAGGATATTGATCCTCGACTTACAACAGGAGATACTCAGAGGTGATGGAGAAGTCAACATGTTGCCTCCGCCTTGGTACGTTATTAGATCTAAAAGAGATGAGTGGAAGAACACACCCAGAGTGAAAGTGCTTTGGGAAAAGGTGTGAAATGCTGTAGTCGTATTTCACTGTCGGAAGTGTTACATCAGACTGTGGCGGTGTATTCTGTACTCTCTTCTTTTATTTGGAATTCAGTCAATAATATTACGCATAAACATCTATCTGTCTGTCTAACAATTTAATTATTTATCTTCTGTTGTTAACTTGTATACATATCATAATAGCCTATGGTTGAATTTAAAGGTAAATACCTTGAAGCAGTTCTGCACAGATAATATACCTCATGAAAATGAACACACACACACACACACACACACACACACACACACACACACACACACACACAATGGTTCTTTAACAATGTGGAAAAGCAAAAGAAAGATGCTTTTATTATCCCATGTTTAGAAGTCGAATAACGGTGGGGCCTCCTTGTCCAATCGTTAGTATACTACTGTATTTGTGCAGCTTGTGAACAAAGCCACCCACATCTTTGAGCGTGGAGACATTGCTTCACTTTAAAGACCCTTTTTGAAATTAGACATGCCTTTTATAGGAGTAGAATTGTAGTACTTCTCTGTTACTGGGTGTTTTAATTGTAGTGTATATTTATTTATTTTCTTGTGTTGAATGTAAGTATTGACCTGAGCAAAACGATGTTCCCTTGTGGATAATAAAGGACATCTAACAAAGCGGTATTCAGTGTAGGCACTATACTGGCTGGCTGCTTGTGTGCATGTCCTCCAGGGGTTCTCAACCCGTGGGTCGCGTCCCCTCAAGGGGTCGCCAGATTATTTTTTTTTGCAACTGAATGGCTGTAAAGTGGAAATGAAGAGTTTACATATAGTACACATAGTACATGCATACACCTTCCCTAATGATTATGGTTTCAGTATTTATTTATGGTGTATTGTCTCTATTATTAAGGTTATTGTAGCAGTCAATTTATATTGGGGGTCGGGAGGGGGTGGGGCGTGGGTTCCGATACGTTGCCAAAGCATTTTCGGGGGTCCCCGGCCAAAAAGGTTGAGAACCCCTGCTCTACAACACTGATATGTACGCCTCATTTAGCCAAATGGAAACAGCAACCTTTATAAATACTTCACCTATAAGTACAAAAGTACAAAGAACAATGTTGGCCTTGTTGGGGTAACTAAGAGATTCACTTGGGGGGAAAAAGTATTTTTCTACATACATAGATTTTCAACTATGATCCAACTTCCACAGTCCTCAGGAGTTTCACTTCAGGCATTTCTGCTGTCATTGGTACTACTTTTGAAGAGACAGATGTCGAAACATTTATTTAAACTGGAAACGTCGCTGAGGTTGCCCTCATTTCTTGCAACATCGATGTGTGTGAGACAAACAGACAAACGCTGCTCTAGATAGAAAAATGGCTTAGCCTACTACTAAAGCAAAACAGAATGTTTGTCTGTATTCTGAGTAGACTGTGTAGACAAACAATGATGTGCGACAGCTACAGTAGAATGCTGTTCAATAATCTTCAATTTCTTTACTTGCTGGCAGTTTCAGCTTTTTCTTGAAGAAATGTGTTATTATGGTGTAGTTTCATTGAGGGTGGAGTCTGTGGTTCTTTTAAGATTTGACGTTGTATCTTATTTGTGGAATGTAATAACATTGCAAACAATAACATTTACTTGCACAAAGGAATGTGGGGTTCAGATCATTTAATTATGCTGCAGATATTCAGGACAGGGCAGAAAAACCGCAGAGTGCGCAGACACACATAAGCACCCCCCCCTGTAGGGCCTCTAAACAATGCCCAATCACATGTTTTCAAATGTTTTAGTGTCTGAGTCTGCCATCATTTTGACTCCTTTTTTTTATTGCAACGGAATGGCTCTTTATAAGCTGTAAAGTTCACACACACGCACGCACGCACACACGCACGCACGCACGCACGTGCGCACGCACACACACACACACACACACACACACACAAACACACACACAGAGAAGAACTTCACTAGACTGAAAAAGCTGAATAGATGTATCACCTTGTCCTTCGACTTTAATGGATTTTGTGAGTAAAAGACTCAAATGAGGCTATGTGGTCTGCCATGAATTACAACTCAGTTGCCTCAAATGCCTTCTAAATCAGTCCTAGTTCTCAAACCTTTTCATATCAAGGACCCCCAAAATGATCCGTATTTCTTTACGCCAAAGGTATGTAGGGATTAAGTGGAAGAAACAAGGAACGTACAGAACAGCTAAAACACGCAATTACTCTGTCTCTAGTTCAGAATAAAGCTGCAAGGCTTGCACTGCACTGTCCAGTGGGTGTGAGGAGTACAGAGAGTTTGCATGCCAGTCTCTCATGGCTCAGAGTAGAGGAGAGGTTGGCATGCAATTTAGTGAGTTTCTTTAGGAATGTTTGTCATAGTAAACAACCTGTTTGTCTGTATTCACAAATTCAGTATGTGAGAGATCGTCATAGTCATGCTACCAGGCAGGCTACTAGTGGCCACATGGTCAAAGAAAAACCCAGAACAAATGCGGTTTGCAGATCTGTAATGTTGAGGGCTATTTCACATAATTTCAGTATGGAACACGTTACCAACTATAATCACGGAAGCACCCAGTAAGGCTAGTTTTAAGAGGCTCCTTAAGAGACACCTGATCAATTACCCCAATTTTATAATTAACTGACATCATTTAAGGGGATGTCTTGTTTAGTGTTTTTATTTTCTCTGTATTTTTAATGTCTTAAATGCATTTGTATTTTGTATTATGAATGTATTTTTTTCAAGATTGCACCTGTTTTTATTGTGCAGTGTTATTTTTTTATTGTGTTGTGTTATATGTATTGTTTGTCATGGACCCCAGGAACAGTAGCTGCTACTTCGGTGGCAGCTAATGGGGATCCATCTGAATAAATCTGAATACGTTTTGTACATAATAGTATGTGTGCCTTTGTGTGTGCATGAGGCTGCATTGTTTGGTTTCAGTTGGAGCTGGACACAGCTGTAACTCTGACCCGTCCCGTAGCAGATACCCATGGCCATCGGCATGAGCATTCAGTGCGTGACTGCGGCGTGCGTGTGTGTTGTTTGTCTAGCCAGCTCAGTCCCGTCTATATTGTGGATGTCATATGTATTATTGGTGTGTTTGTGCAGGGTGCTTCTGTGGTCTGGGACTGGTCTACTCCAACAAGTCGTGCACCATGCCTCCCATCACCTTCCAGGACCTGCCCCTCAATATCTACATGGTCATCTTCGGCACCGGCATCTTCGTCTTCATCCTCAGCCTCATCTTTTGCTGCTACTTCATCAGGTGAGAGGAACAGGACGACTCAGTGTGTGTGTGTGTGTGTGTGTGTGTGTGTGTGTGTGTGTGTGTGTGTGTGTGTGTGAGGAAGATGATGTGGGGGAGGAGGAAGAGTATAACCTCTCCTGCAGTTGACAATGAACTCCCTGATGTGCTGAAGAGATGATTGTGTCCGAGGGACAGGATGTGAGGCTGCAGGAAGCAGCCTGACATACAGTGTGTGTGCGTGTGTGTGTGTGCGTGCGTGCGTGCGTGCGTGCGTGCGTGCGTGCGTGCGTGCGTGTCAACAGACTTAAGTGTAGCAAAGGGAGTGCACTAAGTCAGTGTTTCCAAACAGTGGGTCGGGATCCATTGTATTATTTCAAAAGATTAAAACAACTTTATTCAAAATATGTCATAATAAAAAAATTAAATCCAGAATTTTATTTATTTATTGAAAATAGCCGATGCGACACTTTAGCTTGTAGCAGCCTTGTAAGCTCTATGTCTCAGCCTTTACAATTGTGTGTGTGTGCGTGCGTGCGTGCGTGCGTGCGTGCGTGCGTGCGTGCGTGCGTGCGTGCGTGCGTAATGAGTTGATGGAAGGGTGTCAACACATACAAACATTCTGAGAATAACAAAGAGCGCAGCAAACCAGAGACGGAGATATCAGAAAACAAATGATGTCACCACCACAATACAGCTGGAATGCAGCTGGTATGCAGCTGAGGTTTTGTTAATTTTTATATCTATGGCTCTCACTTATCCGGGTCCCAAGGACCGTTGTCAAGGTCCTATACTTCATTGTTGGTCTGTTATGTCCCCGTCTAGGGAAAAAAGGGATGCAACATAAACTGGGAGTGAAACCCATTTTTATTAATAACTAGATATTTACAGAAATTAAAGACACTTTAACCAGCACATAAAGTGCTCTCACATAACAGTGACCTCACAAGATGTCTATGTAGACTCAAAACTAATACAGAGAACCAAACACAAAGTGCTTGTGTGGGTGGACAATATTACTTCAAATGCTGCCAGAGACCACAAGTTTGAAGGCCTTAAGGTTTAAGTAGTCTCTTCAAACTAATAGGCTCTATGCATAACTCTGATGGAATCAAATGGACCCGTACGGGCCATTGGAACGGGTGCATCGTGCATGTGTTTGGTCCGACATACTAACAGTCCGACAGGCATTAGTCCGACACCCTTCCCAAAACACAAACCTAAACCTAACCTTGCGGGAGCCAAGGGTGAGTTTTAACAGGCCACGGGTTAGTTGTAACCGGCCACCCATGTCGGGAGCGACGGTGTTGTCGAACGAATACCTGTCGGACTGTTAGTATGTCTTGTCTAACCAACGTAACGACCCCATTTGGACCCTACTCAAGGACACTTTGAGATCCACTGGTGTAGCAGTGTTTCCAGTAAGCCAACATGCACAATAGCAGCACCCTGACTCTGTTTGACCAGAATGGAACAGAGCCTTGCCCCTTAATTACTGTAGTATTATGGTTAAGACCTGTGAAGGAAGTAGGGAAGGGGCCCGGACGTAGGAAGAGTTATTCTGTGCACATAGAGCCTATTACTCAAAGCAGTGGTAATTGGCAACCAGCAATTAGGAAATGGTCAGCACCTGGAAGTGAACACTCAAACTCGCACACAAACCCCACACATAAACCGACATGAAACCCACACACACTGCCACACAGTCACACAATATTAACACTCGTAACATGGTCAAATAACAAAAATAGCAGATCTACCAGGTACCAGCTCACAACTCTTGGTAGATCTGCTATTTTTGCAGAAGGTTCACCTATTATGACATGCCCTGAAGGGTTGTTATGGTTCATGTGGTTAATCGAAACTAGATTCCACTTTTCGCATCAGGCTAAATAGATGTGCTGCCGTCAACATCTAAGCTAATGTGTTAGGTTTCTGGTCTAGAGGGGTGGGTCGCGGCAGAGATTTGCGCACGCCCTGATTGGATCTCACCGATCTGTCAGTCACCCCCGGCCCCTCCTCTCCCCCATAGTGCAGCGCTACGTCACATCATTTGGAGTGACGCCCACCCGGAAGGGTTGACTCCCACTTTTAGACCAGAGCGGCCAATGTGCCAATGCGCCGATGAAAATGAAAGCCTGGTACAGAGGCTACTGTAAGCTACACACACACACACACACACACACACACACACACACACACACACACACACACACACACACACACACACAGTGACCATATTTTACAGCTGACAGAGGGGGAAAATGCTTGAACATGGAGGTCAGGATGTTTCTGTCAATATTACCTGGGCAACACTTCCACTACCGAGGAATAAAGTGAGCCTGGGGGGAAAGTAATTAAAATGTCTCCTGGCAACCTGGACTTCATATTTTATTGCTGCGATGTTGCTGAGATAAAAAAGACACCTCATGTATCACAGCCTTAAAGGAGTAGTTCACCCCAAAAATAATTACACATCCTTGCGATTTTTTGTTTTGTCCCATTCCTAAACCAATAATTCGATGACAGGTCATCGGTCAGTGTAGGAGACTCAATTTAGTCTCCTACCAGGGTCCTGGGCCAGCCTAGCGGTTCGGGCACCTAGGCTGGTAATCCTATTTCCAATTCGAGTCCCGATCCCGACGATCTTTGCTGCGTGTCACCCCCCCATCTCTCCCCCCATTTCCTGTCACACTCTACTGTCTACCTATAAATAAAAATACATAAAAAAGCCTGGATAATCCACCAGTGATTTTTTTGGCTGAACTATTCCTTTAAGAGACAGAAAAATAAGACCATTGTGTAGGCTGTGACTGAATAAAAGGTTATTATATTTCTATTGCTATGACCATGTTGTGTCCTGGAAGAATAAAGGTTTGGGTGGGGGTCAAAAGATGTCCAATGAAAATGTCAGAAAAAGCTGGATCTGTCCCAGTTCGTGTGAAGCACTTGCATGTGAATCATGTCTGATGACTCACTTCCTTTACCTCTATTGCCATGAATGCATCAAGGTAGCATTGAGAGTCATTGTATGATTGTGAATTAATTCATGGCCTCTGTGATTCATCAAATGAATGCTGGTGAATTATTCTCTTTTAGACCAGGGTAAAAAATAATAATATACTGTATATGTTTAAATAGGGAAAATAGCAAATATACAAGCTCACAGCTCATCATGATGCGACACTTTGTGAGCTTGTAGGGCCCATAGGCTTGCTATTTTTGCTATTTGTCATACAATGAAGTATATATGTCTTTTAGCGGTTAACAAGCTCTGTTAGGGCTTTCTTCATGGACTTCTGTTGTAGTAATCAATCTACAAAAGCTGAACAGAAATATCCCAACCCCCAAAGCCCTTACCCCCTTTCACCCATTATAGATCTTCTTCCAGGCATGGGAAACAACCTCTGCTCATGTCAGACGTATATCCTCACATTGTTCTATTGAAGACTGTTTGTAGCAATCAGCGCAAACAATAAACCAAGAGAGAGAAATAATAACAAATACGCTGTCATTTCCGGATTCCCCATACTTTAAGCGGTGACTCAGTTCTTATTTTCTTGGGCATCTAAAGCTAAATTCATCATTCATTTCAGGTGCTCACATTGCATTTTGTTTTGGGCCAAACCACAGACAGTGACAGACATCAGTCTATGTTTAGTTGTGTAAAAACACTCCGAAACATGGAGCCAAAAATAACTGAACAGATACAGCCTGCCAGGCTGATAAAGATCTCATATCCATTGTCGGAGTTGTGTGTGTGTGTGTGTGTGTGTGTGGGGGGGGGGGGGGGGGGGGGTAAAATGACAGAAACAGATATCTGTGTCCACCCTGTGTGTGTCCAACCTGTGTGTGTGTGTGTGTGTGTGTGTGTGTGTGTGTGTGTGTGTGTGCGTGCGTGCGTGCGTGCGTGCGTGCGTGCGTGCGTGCGTGCGTGCGTGCGTGCGTGCGTGTGTGTGAGCGTGTGTGTGCGCATGCTTGAGGGTTTGAGGAAGTGAGGCAATGTATGTTTTTACTTTTTACAGAGATCTTATTTAATTTGTGGACTTGCACTTGAGCATGCATGTGTCCATGCATATTGTATGTAGTTTGTAGGATATACAGTACTGTATGGGACGTGTAGCTGAGAAGGTCATTCATTATGTCGAAGCATACAGTACGTAGAAATTACACAGCCACGGGCCTGTAAAGGCACCACACTGTATTCAATTAGAATGGTGGTGTAGATTGTAAATTAACTTAAATATTGACCTATTTTTGTTTATCTGCAGTAAATTACGACACCAAGCACAGAGTGAGCGGTTTGGATACAGAGAGGTAAGCTACAGGAGTCTGTTTAATTAAATTAACACATCTGCCCCCAGGCTTCCAATTAATTGGGCATCTTTATAACATCATTTTGTGTTGCTCTTGCAGGTGGTTTTAAAAGGGGATCCTAAGAAGCTGAATCTTCATGGGGTAAGAATAATGTTTGTGTATGTATTGCAACTAGTAATACAAACAAGCCCCTGGGGCTTTTTGTGTCATCATTTTAGCATAACCTTTGACTGCCTATATACTGTTAATAATCTGTCAATGAAGTATTCAATCAAACAATCAAATCAATAAAACTGTGACAATGCAAGGCTTGTCTGAACACGTGTTGCTGTTATAAAGTCCAAGAGACATGATCAGGCATGCTCCAGGGCATAGCGGAGCGCTGCCACACACGTCTGTCATTTATCATCATCAAAGTGACTCTGAGACCTCATACACACATATCAAAC
This sequence comes from Electrona antarctica, assembly GCF_951216825.1. Classification (NCBI taxonomy): domain Eukaryota; kingdom Metazoa; phylum Chordata; class Actinopteri; order Myctophiformes; family Myctophidae; genus Electrona; species Electrona antarctica. The sequence goes on from NC_136793.1 coordinate 24,166,687, forward strand.
TCATTTGCTGTGTTCTGTCTGTGTTTGATGGCTGCCTCAATGCTTTCCTAATGGAAGTCATAGTCTTCATACACACATTCAGAACGCATGTTCTGTGTTCTGTCTGTTTATTTTTTGTTTGATGGGCAGAACACAGCCATTCAACACAAATGTTTGGTCAAACCAAGCATTGAGGCGGCCATCAAACAGACAGAACACACAACATGTGTTCTGCATACACACGTATCAAACGTGTTATTTGTGTTATTAGCGGGGGGCGGACTTGTAAAAAATCAGCAAGATTTGGCTTTTGGTGACTACCGGTAGTTTCTGAATTTTGGTATGGGTATAAGTATTTCAAATAGCTGTGCAAACGCGTTGGGAGCGCCCCCTAGTGGTCTGTTTGCGCAGACTCAAATATTGGATAGTATAGGTATGGTTGAAAATCAAAATAATTGCTAAAAGAGATTTTTGGAGGATTTGTGGAGCATGGTAATAGAATCCATTGGGTCCATCCAAAAATCTCTTCTATCAATTATTTGGGGTTACAACCATATACTGACATATCTAATAGTGGTTTCATTGCAAACCGACCACTAGGGGGTAAGCCAAATTAGTTTGCAATGGTTTTTGAAAACCTTATGCCCATACCTAACACCATGCCAAAGTTCAAAAAGTAGTTACGAAGTGCATAATTGTTATGATTTTTTACATCCCAGTTTATGCATTTTAGCTCATTTTAGCCACCGTGGACGCCATCTTGAAAACGATGCCTTTCTGGTTGTTCGTTGTTCCTAAAATCTTATTATGTTATTTAGCACACCCAATAGTAACATAATCCAATGAAAAGTCTCTTTTATCAATTATTTTGCTTTTCAACCATAGCTATACGTATCCAATATTTGAGTTTGTGCAAACAGACCACTAGGGGGCACGCCCAACATGTTTGCACAGCTTTTTGAAAACCTTATACCCATACCTAACACCACACCAAAATTCAGAAACTAATCACCAAAAGCCAAATCTTGCTGATTTCTTATACACCTGCTACAGTGGCCGCCTCGTGGTTGCTTGATTTTGTAACCTGAACGTAACCACTGTATGATGAATATTATTAGTAACCTGTGAATGTAACCACGGTGTGCTGAATGTGTACTTTGGGTTATTGTGTTTACATTCTTATTGTATTGGATTGAAAAAGAAAATGGTTGGACTTCATACTTTGCCTCATCCTTCTGTTCTGACCGACACTCCAGAACGAGTACAATCTTTTATAACCATCAGCACCTATCCCTTTCCTGCAGTTGCTCTGTGTATATGTGGAACAAAGCAACAAAATTAATAATAATTATAAATGATACATAGCTTGCGGAGTTCAGTCAGATATACTCGAGCGGCTTCATGCTGTGCTCAAGGGCGCATACATATACTCGAGGGGTTAATATGTTGCATTACTATGTGGGTGTATTCAGTGTTTGCAAGACCCACATGTCATTCGCTGATGTGGCCAATTTGGTGGGATATTTCAGCTCACCTAGACTGCATGCTTCTTCCTGCCTTCCTTCGGTTCCTGGTTATGTGCAAGGACTGTCTAAAGAGGACGAGACGCGAAGACCGTACGGGCGACGCCATGTTGCTTATGGTGCTCCATGGAAGGAAAGAAACATGCGCAATGGGCTATATGCAGCCAACACTTCCGTGTTCAGCTTCCTTGGTCTCAACTGCGCATGTTTCTTTCCTTCCATGGAGCACCATAAGCAACATGGCGTCGCCCGTACGGTCTTCGCGTCTCGTCCTCTTTAGACAGTCCTTCTGTTATTTCTGTTCCCCATGGGGGTTGTTATTGTAATGTATATCTATCTCCCTCTTTCACCTGTTCCTTGTCTGTCGCTCACACAACAGCAGACATGTGCTGTATGCCTGGAAGACTTCAAAGTCAAAGACGAGTTGGGAGTGTTGCCATGCCAACATGCCTTTCACAGGAAGTGAGTACAGAACACACATGAGAATGCCTTTGTCCAACATTGTCAGCAGTTCACGGAAGATAGTGTGGTAATGATAATGTAGTCCTAAACAAACCAAAAACAGGTCCACGGTCCACTTCAGCTCTGATGGGGCCCTCCTCCACACAGAATACTGTCCAGTTTGTCTTGAACGGGGCATGTGTCTTTTCTGCCAGAGGATTCTCTGCTTTTACTTATCTTATCAAGTGTGGTAAAGTACTTTTAGTTTTTGCAGTCAGAGGTTACCTATTTGGGCTGTATTCTTAAACAAATCAAAGAACAAGAGTTCTGGGCAGAATTTCCTCGTCAACAAAAATGCTCTGAGGACTCTTGCCAGAGCCTTCATTCAATGCCACTTTGAACCTTTCAGGAGGAAAAAGGGGGAGGTAATTATCACTTCTCCCTTCAAATGTTCCTATAATCAGCAGAAGTGAGACAGTTTCTGAAAATAGCAGATCTACAAGCTCACAACACACGTTTTGAGCGATGTAACGCGCTGTGAAGAGATTGGGTATTTTCAAATGTATATTGGGTTAAAGTGGTTCAACTGATTTTGATACTAAGCAATTTTGCTGTAGACCCCTTGGACCACTGAGGGTCCTCTGACCCCATGTTTCGAACCACTGAATTGACCGATAAACTATGTAACTGTCTCTCTCGTGCTCTGCTGCAGGTGTCTTGTGAAGTGGTTGGAGGTGCGCTGTGTCTGTCCCATGTGCAACAAGCCCATCGCTGGCCCTCCGGAGCAGCATCACAGCATAGGGACGCTACTAGATGAACTGGTGTAACCCAGTAGCTTCCCTCCAGCCTGGGTGGGACGCCGCCCGGGCTGGGCCAGAACTGAGCAGGCCGACCCCAGGTTGGTTATGTTGTGAAAGACACCCCCCACCCCCTCAACCCACGCTGGCAAAACACCCTGCTGGAGTTGGGGTGGTAACCTAGTTACCGCCCGTGGAAGACTCTTGAGGGATGTGGTTGCCTAGCAACCAGTCCTGAGATGGTGCGACGCGACACCTTGTGGCGTCTGAGGGATTGTGTTCAGCCACTCACTCATCACCGTACTACTCTTCTTTCAATGACACCCCCCCCCCCCCCCCCCCCCCTCCGCCTCGACTAGCCCAGCCCTCCATCCTCGGACCCTCACATCTCTACCTCAGTGCCCTGTTGTCTCCAACGAGGCTTCTGAGGTAATGTTCCATATGGATGTGGAGGAGTGCGGAAGGATGGGATCGATTGCTTGGAGGCAAAAAGCAGTGATCCTCTCAGAAAATGTGCATGCGTGTCTGCGCGGCGTGTGTGTGTGCGTGCGCATATGTGTGTGTCTGTGTGAGTGTTAGTGGTGGGCATCCATATGTTATGATATCAGTATTGTTTGAGCAATATGCAATATTGTATGGGATAATGTCAAATGTACGGGCACTGTCAGGCAGTATTGGAAAATGACCCCCCTGAGGTTTATATCACTCACTGTAAGTTGAGGCTACTTACGAGCAAACTCAATAATTTCACACAAAATATTGACATGAAAAGTATATTATTAGCTTCTATAGCAACATAAACAGAGTAGTGGTCTGTTATTGAGAATAGCAGTCTGCTATCAGGAAATGACAGACCACAGCATAGTATGATTGAGCAATAAGAATTGAGCATTCAACAAAGCTGTGCAAAATGTACAACACATTACCGGTAAATTGATTACTTTCTTCTGTTACACATTGTAATATATGTGCACTCTGTGAACTTGCCAGGAACACAATAAGAACAGATAGTATCACAGGGAGGCTAACATCTGAGAAAAGAAGACATTTTAGTTAGACTGCTGACAATTGAATGGGTTGCATCCACATGGAATGGACCAGAATGGTGATAGCTATTATAATAAATAACTGGGACAGGGACACAACTGATTGTCTTAAGAAGTGTAGTATAAAATTCAGTACTGGACAAAAGCTTCTGACATAGTTTTTGGAGGATGTGAAAAACCCATAAATAACATAACCTTAGTTAAAGTTACACTGGTTGAAGCTAAACATGGCTTCAGAAACTTTCAGCAAAATATGAATGTTAAATGGAATAGTGCTGCTACATTTCTCACAAATCAAATTATTGATTTTTTATTGAGAAGTCTAACTAATATTGATATGGGAAATCCATACTGGTGCCCACCTCAATTTGATTATAGATGTTCCAGTTGATTTTGTCTCTGAAATCTGATGTTATTCAGACTTTTCTTTATCGCTCTTTTACATGATTTGGGTTTGTTACATAGCTCCCAAGAATTTATCATTTTGTGCACCCCAACAGTTTTGTTATTGGTTGAAATGTGTTGATTGAAATGTGTTGACTGAATTGTATATATGTATTTGCACTCTGAATTCACAAGCGATTTAAAAAACGGCTGCCATTATTGTCCAAAATATTTAGACCAAGGTATGGCTGTTGGCACCATACCAGGTCTACTGTTTTCAATTGTGGTAAATCTTCTAAACTACTTTTAGTGTCTGAGAAAAGCAAATGGTAGCATAGCACTTTAATGTTGTTGTGTGAATTCATCTGAGAAACTAACTAAATACCACTTATTTTTTACACAGAACAGAATTCTGTTGCGTTTGATGCTGGTGATTCTGTTTTACATTCCTTGATTGAGGGTTTACAGCAACGTTTTAGATGAGCACTGCCAAAATTGAGCACAACCTTACCAAGCACATCATCCAGATAGGCACCTGCACTATCATTAAATGTCAGAATTAAAGGTGAGAGTGCGGACTTATAATTCACATGAGGCCATGTGCCAAAAAAATACATGTTTTTGCAGGACATGAACAAGGGAAATGTTTTCTCACATTCTGACCACATTCCACATTTTGTAATTTAAAGGATGTAAATATATTTGACTTCAAACAAAAATAAAATCCAGTTGTCTGTTTGCTCATTGTACCGTTTGTTAGTGATGCAGCTGGCGCCATCATCTGGTAGAGTGCAGTAGTTTCCTATTCCTACACATTCTCACTGATGCAAGAGGGTACATGATCTAATGGCAAAATATGACAATAGCTAATGAGAAAGAGTTGAGTAATGAGTAATTTAGTTGTAGGGTGTGCTGCACAGTTGAATAAGGACTGTACGTCCAAAAATCCAGGTGCAGGTTCATTCACAGTGTAGCCTGTGCATAGTTCAAAAATAAGGACTGGCCAAAACAATAACAGAACTGAATAAACACTTGAAAACTAAAGAAAATGAAACAAACCAGGAACTTAAGGAACTATAAACAGGGAAAACCTTATAAATACAGAGGCCCTGGTAGCTCTCCCCTGGATGTTGTCACTCTAGCCTTAAGCAAGTACTGAACTCCTGTCTTCACCTGTAGCATACCTTTTAAGCAGGTGTGGCAAACCATCACCTGATTGCCAATTTGGTAAATCTTATAACTTAACCCAGGTGAACTAAGGCCCATAAGTTATTTTACACAATTACATCAGGACGTATTGAAGTTACAAACCCCAGGCGCCAATTCATTCACAAATACTAATAAAGCCAAATAAAGTAAATAAATAAACATTTAAACCTCTTTGAGTCCTCCTGTTGAAAATGTCTTCAGATATACGGTATCAGTATATCACTCACTCCCTACACACATCAGAGCTGCCCCCACCTTTGAAATGTTCAAAAGCACACTCAAAACCCACCTTTTCAGACTGGCTTTCCCTACATAACCCCCCCCCCACACACACACACACGCACACACACACACACACACACCCTTCTTGTTTGTCCACTTTTGATGTTGTTTTCTAGTTTTTAACCTTTTAACTAGTTTTCTAATAAAATAGTTTGTACTTCTGTTCTGTAAAGCGACTTTGGGTACCTAGAAAAGTGCTATATAAATCGTATATATTATTATTATTATTATTATTATAGTATTATATCGGAAGACATTTTCTAAGGAAAACCTGCAACACCATACTATTTAACAGCCTTCCCAGTCGGCTTGCTGTTGAATGGCATTGGGAAGCAGCTGTGCAATGTGCATAATAATCCAGATGATCAACTTTTGTGTCAGCTACTCCATTCAGTCAGCACACCATTGAGATAATGCACGTAGTTGCACTTTGACACAAATAAAAAACGGATAGTTGATTAATAACCTGAGCATTTATACAGAGGTTTGAAACTGTTTGCACAGAGAGAACAAGACGATGGCTCCGTGTCTTCAAGAGACAATAAAGTGCCCGGTCTGGCCACACACTGGTAGCCAAAGTGACAATATTTTATTCTGGACGCAGAGTAGCATAATAAAAAAAAGAACACACTTACTGACATAATACTGTCCATGATACTGACACGATACTGACCATGATACTGACACGATACTGACCAACCATGATACTGACATGATACTGACCGTGATACACGATACTGACATGATGATACCGTCATGATACTGACCTCGATACCGTCTTGAAGTTGATACTGATGCTGATTATTACGATGGATAACACAAAAAGCTGTAAGGGCTTGTTTCCATTGTCAGAATCTAGAATAGATTACACGCAGAGTATCTGCTAAGGTTCATTCCTTACTTGCATTGACTTCTAATTGCACTGCCAGGTATAAAGGCAGATGGTCCAAGATCTAATCAGATGGAAGCGAACACACACTGGCTCTCATAGAAAGTGAAGCGAGGGAGGAATGGTGAGAGGGAGGTGCAACAAAAGGGTGGAGACTGAGAAGAGAGGATGAGATAGAGTGGGTACACCGGGCTCAGTAGAAGTCAGTTCTGTTCACTGTTCACAGGCCATACCCTGAATATTCCAGCAGGGAGGGAGAGAGAGAGAGAGAGGGAGGGGCAGGGAAGAGACTGATATTCGTCACTGTCCTCTGGATCAATGCATTTGATTTCTGACAATTATATTGACATTTTGATTCTGTGACCATGGACTTTGTTAACATGCTCTGTATGTAACAGAATGACATAAATAGACACAGTGAGAGACTGGGATGAACAGCAGAGGATTGAAGAACACTTCATTCGTTTGCTGTCATATCACAAGCAGCAGGTGAGTAGAGGTTTCATCATAAACTTCAGTAAGAGTTCCATTCAGTGAGTGTAAAATGTGTAAACGGAGAGGATGTTTTAGCTTCGAATTTGTATCTGATCTGTGGGATGTAATGCATTTACTGTATGAGTATATGAGCCGCTGAGCTGTAACAGCTTGTCAGGTACTCACCTGCATGTGCACCAAAATAAAAGCTTTGCAAGCATTTCAAACAGACAGGAGGCTGGTTCTTATAGTTCTGCTCCACGTGCCAAGCAAGATTACAATCATCATGACTGTAAGGCTCTTTAAATCATGGCTGCTGCGCAAGCATTTCAGTAAGGCGTAAGATTCCAAAAGAGCATGAATATTTTATTAAGTAGCCTGCAAACAGTTATAGAGTTTTAATACTAAATGTCTGAGAGAGAGAGAATGGTGCTGTACTCTATGCACTATGCACACACGCACGCACGCACGCACGCACGCACGCACGCACGCACGCACGCACGCACGCACGCACGCACGCACGCACGCACACACACACACACACACACACACACACACACACACACACACACACACACAGCATGGGTGGAGCTCGAAAACATAAGCAGGTCTTTCATGAGATCAGTCTCTACCTGTGCAATAAAGAACCAACTGTGCTGTGAGTAAACTTTGACGATGGCAACACATACACGTGCGTGCATGCACATGCACATGCACACAAACGCACATTTGCGTGCATGCACACACACACACACACACACACACACACACACACACACACACACACACACACACACACACACACACACACGGGAAAGACACACAGAGAAATACTTGTTTCTGTCATTTCCCTCTCCAGCGTCGTGGCACTCAGAATGTGAGGTCAGATATCTTCTCTACGTTAGCCCAGTCTAACCCTGGCCAACAGACCACCAGAACCCACCGAAACCGTCCTCAATCCACTACATCTTCTCTACACTGCTTGAAGTGAGTTACCCGTGGTTTATATTGTTTCACTGTCACAGTAGGGAGCCCATGCATGTCAGGGAGAAATGGCAGTTTTCCGTTTGAATGATGTATTTCTGTTTCTGATGATGGGACACCACACTAGTCTGTTGTTCAAAACAGTTGTTGATCAGCAGCATTTTGCCATGCCTTTGTTAATGCGATTATATCATTCTAGGTGATTGTATTGCTCCTGGGCTCCAAAACATGGATTCCAAATGAGAGACAAATTGACACTGTGGGAAGATGGCACCAGCGGATGAAGTTGACCTCCTAATGACGACATGAGTTTGCACAGAGAGAACAAGACGATGTCTCCGCTGAAGAGATATTTCTTTAACTACAGTACGGGCTGGGACCCTAAATGGATGGTTTATATTTTTCTAGTGCATCTCCACAAGACAGGTGGGGCATGATTATGTCCTGAGTACAGAGCTACGAACTCTTCAAACCCCTACTTCATAGTAAGTCATTAGACATGATGCTTCGGAGGTGGCTGCGGGCTCTGACAGGCCGTGTCGGGGTGATCGTGCTGCTCGGCTGCTGCTGTTTGACTCTGTTCTACCTCCTGGCCTGTAAGCCAGCTGATCATCGCGACCAAGCCTCTCTGCTTTGGTCAGGAGCGGCCAGCAGCAAGGAAGGATACCTGGCTTTGTTACAGGAGAGAGAGGACTCTCACAAGCATTATATTAACAGTCTGATGAAGCAGATAGCACAGCTGAAGGTGGCCCTCCAGGAGAGGACTCGGCAGCTTCAAGAGACCCTGCAGAAAGCAAAGGCCAAAGGGGTGATGCCCCTTGGACTGGACAGCCTGCACAAAGCCCCTACACACTCTGACCTCAAGGTAGGAATGGCAGGCCCTATAGTTGAACAAAATGACTTTAGATATAGATTATCATCCTGGCATTAATAATAATAATAATAATAATAATAATAATAATAATAATAATAATAATAATAATAATAATAATAATAATAATAATAATGATAATAATAATAATAAAAAATAACTAGATAAAGTGCCCGGGGCACAGGTCTCCACCAGGCCAGGTCAGGTTGTGGCCTCCTGGTGGCGCTATAATAGGCCAATGTGAAAAGGGTGCCATTTCTTCTTGATGGCAATTGGATGATTTGAGCAACTTTGTTCCAAAAATGTGTTTTGCAAAACTCCACCTGTTGGTGGTGCTTGCCTATAACAGGCCAATGTGAAAAGGGTGGGATATATTCCTCAGCCTAGTAGGAAAGTCTGTGAAAGATTTCGCGTAAATTGCATGCTGCGTTCATGATTTGAGGCTTTTTGTTCCAAACGGGCCAATCCTGCAAACTTTGAAAGCCAATGTTAGCCAATTAGGATGGAATAGGAAATATCGGATCAGATCTGTCTTGAACAGTAACAGCAAAGAATGTGTTTTTCAAAAGTCGGCCTCCTGGTGGCGCTATAACAGGCCGTTCATCGTTGGCATCCAGGGAGTGTGCGTGCAAAATTTGGCATCGGCCGGGTTAACGGTGCTGGAGATTAGCTGGTAACAGACAGACAGACGGACACACACACACACACACACACACACACACACACACACACACACACACACACGCACGCACGGACGGACGGAGTGCAAAACATACTCTCTCCCCATGCCTTCGGCCTGTATACAGTAGTCCTCCTGGGACTCCCTGAAAGTGTGGGGAGAGAGTTGGTTCAGAACATGGAAGGTGTGTTGTTGTTGTTGAAGGTGTGTTGTTGCTGGTGTGTTGTTGTTGAAGGTGTGTTGTTGTTGTTGAAGGTGTGTTGTTGTTGTTGAAGGTGTGTTGTTGCTGGTGTGTTGTTGTTGAAGGTGTGTTGTTGTTGTTGAAGGTGTGTTGTTGTTGTTGAAGGTGTGTTGTTGCTGGTGTGTTGTTGTTGAAGGTGTGTTGTTGTTGTTGAAGGTGTGTTGTTGTTGTTGAAGGTGTGTTGTTGCTGGTGTGCCTCAGTGTCTCCTCAGCTGTGAGTTCTACCAGTACCATGCATCTGGAGCAACTGTGTTTTGCGACTGGCTTTCGTCCATGACGTAGTAAGTTCAATAAGAAGCAAGGTCGTGCACAGGTAGAACTATCAACTGCCATATATCCCCTAGGGAAGATATGCAGCTGACCAATCAGTGCAATCTTATCACTCTCTCTGTCCTAAGTGGTACTCCCCTCACCCAGGGCAAATAAAGGCTGGGCATGTGGTAAATATAAATTCCTATAGATACAGATATGCTGTAAATACTGTCTTGTTTTATAGGAATTCTTCCGGTCCCAGCTGAGCCAGGCTGAAGTGAATTCTGGAGTGAAGTTGACCAGCGAGTATGGTGTAATTCCTTTTGAAACCTTCACTCTGCGTAGGTGAGTAAGATTGCCTTTAATTAGCTCTATGTGAATAGTACATCCATGGAAATGAAGTCCTGGGTTTAAAATATTACTTCTGCTATGTTGTTTGATTGTCGTATGCTTTCGTTTAATAACCAGAAGCACAGGGTCTCCACCGGTCACATACCGAGAGGGACAGTTGTCTAGATTCTAGTTGGTCGTCGTAGTATTGAAAGGAACAAAAATATGAACTATATGTGGACTTGCTTGTATGTCTTGTGACTCTTGTATGACCACCAGCCCACAGTGAGATCATAGAAAATGTGTTTTTTCCATTCAGGGTGTACCAGTTGGAGACAGGGCTGACCAGGCACCCTGAGGAGAGGCCTGTGAGGAAAGACCACAGGGATGAGCTGATAAGTACTCTGGAGACAGCTCTGCACGTCCTCAATGGACCCCAGCAACACAGTGACTCAACTGGGCACAAGCACACATACTCCCCATCTGATTTCATAGAAGGTGAGACATGAAACATTGAAGTTTAAAAGAAGAAGAACCATGACTTTTGTTTCTCAATTGTGATTCATGACTGTTACATAAGGGATAATGGGAGGTTTACTATTGTCTCGTTGGCGTTTCTAAAACACAGTGAATCTTTATTATAATAACAGCCTATAGGCTCTGTCCCAAGGTGCTTGCTTATTGGTTTAGATGCAATCTGAGAACCCATCGTCAAAAAATAAAGGAAAAACAGCGCCCTCTTTTTCTTGAATTTGACGGAGTCAACAGTCTGTCTCGAGAGAATAATTTAGAAGTAACAGATTTGTTAGGTTTGAGCATTCCTAATGCAGCGTAACTTCTTTTCTCCTCTCGCCTCTTTCTGATGAAAGTGAATGTCATTTACATTTAGCTTTTTCATCATTTCGCTAATAACTTCCCTCAGCTGCATTATACTGTAAGTAATATTGCCTGGAATGTACCAGGGTACAGTACAAACTTGTTTGTTTGTATGCAGCTTAAGGGGTTGGCCTCTTGTAGTTAGGCAGGGCTGCTCTTTATGCGATTCCCACACTGAGGGCCAACACCAACTGATGGAACATGAGGATGTTGCAAGTGGGCATCCAAAACATTACGATAAAAAATGTATATAGAAAGAAGGATGTTAAACACAATTTCATGGTATTTTTTCCTTTACGACCTTGAAAAATGAGTTTTCATTATGATATAGATAAATAGGAACTCAAAGCATACTACTGTTCAACAGCGTTTTTTCCATAGCCATACTCTTATCTGTTTAGACTGCTGGCAGTAAATGGTTATTACATGTAACATGGCCCTTTGTCATTGGCTCATTGATAGCCCAGCCCTTACCTACTCTGTACTTAAAGACATGCCCAAATGCTGTCACCTCTATGACTCTGATGAAGACTGCATAGGTCGAAACGTTAGTCGTTATCCTGTATACTTAGCACCTAATAAAAGGCTCTAAATGTCTGTGCTGCTCCAGTGTCCTCGCCTCCTTCTGCAACTATTGTCCTTGTCCCTGTGAAGCACCGGACCAGCCGTTCCAGGCTTGAGGCGTGTTGGTAGACTCCCTTTGTTTCAAAGCATACTACTGTTACTTTGTGGACGACACCATGAAAAGCACACGACTTGTTTACATCAGGGTCCACCATTTTCTATTCATCAGAACATTTAAAGACGTACACATCTATAAAAAATAAAATACGAAAATAAGAAAGAAAAACATGTACAGTATGGGGGAAAAGGGGAGGGACTTTATTTACGGGGGCCATTTTTCGAATTGCAGCTGTCCGTAGGTGCTCTTTGAGAGCGGTTTTGAAAGAGTCAAGTGGACAGATGGGTGGGCCTTGTACGCTTTCGAGATCCAGAAAGGTTTGGAACTGCCATAGATCAGCGTTCACATGAGGCATGCTGTACTTCAACGAACACCCTCTCTGTCTTCCTCTGTCTGACCAGGGCTGAGCCGTACAGAGAGGGACAGGGGAACAGTGTATGACATGATGTTTAAGGGTGACAGGCCTCACGTCTTCACACAGCTGGTGTTCTTTAGGCCTTTTGGGCCGTTGATGAAGGTGAGGAGCGAGAGTGTGGACACGCGCAGCACTCTCATCAACATCATCGTTCCTCTGTCCAAGAGGGCTGATGCCTTCAGACAGTTCATCAGCAACTTCAGGTTTGATTGATTGATTGATTGAAAATTGTATTAACAGTTTGCAGAATTACAGTACATTTCAAGCACAAACTCAATACAAAGGCTGTTAACTGTGAGTGGACGACCCAATTAAGCATTACACTTGTTTACAACAGGGTCCACCATGTTCAATTCATCAAAACATTTAGAGACATACAAATAGACACTTCTATATAGACAAAGAACAGTACAGGAATTCATCATAATGGAGGTAAAAAGGGAAAAGAAACATATACAGTGAGGGGAAAAAGGGGGGGGGGGGGGGGGGGGGTAGCAGCACAAACACACGCACACACTCAGGTAGCAGCACAAACACACGCACACACTCACACAAGTATTGGCCTCAAAATACACTTACAGTATAAAAGTCAAACTATTCTAGTCACTAAAGTTTTCAAATAATTGTAGTGGAGTACAATATAAGTAAATGGACAATATTTACCTCTGAGATGTAGTGGAGTAGAAGTATAAAGTATTGAACTGGACATTCTCAAATAAAGTAAAAGTACCTCAAAAATGTACTTGAGTAAACACTTAATTACCTTCCACCACCTTCCACCACTGCTGGAATAGTAACACTGTGCTGTTCCTGCCAAAGTGTATGCTGAACTTCAGCTCAACAGCGAGCTAAACTCCACTTCCCATAAAAAGAACGACAGAATTGTGACGTAAGATTGTTCTTTACTGTAGATTCTTCATCTTTACAAGTCATGGAGTAAAAACTGAAACAAACATAAAATACAATACAATATGCATGAGTTCAGTTGTCCTGTTCTTAATTTTACAGTAGCTTGTAAATACAATCCCTTTTAATCCAAAATTACCATTAAATCCTTTTTTTAACATTAACTTATTATGCATGAAATTGACATTCACAAGTTCACAACATGAAATACAACATCATCACATGAGCTTGTAGATCTGCTATGTTAGAAACATTTTTGTTGGAAACATTTGTTGAAAACCATAGAGTGTCACATCCAAAATATGAACTTACAGCATTGCCTCCTGGTGACGGTATGTAGAAGGTGAGAAAGAAAAACTTCACATTGCTGCACAGAGAAGTAGTGGGTGCACTCTCTCTGCTGCCTCTAACACAAATGATGTTTGCAAGCCCACACAGCTGATTACTATCCAGTGAGTGCAATCATCTAAACTCACACACCTGCCTTAACTAGGCCAAAAGTCACAGTGACCTCTTCTAATCAAGAAGGCATTTCAATATAAGGGTCCTTAAGTCTTTCAAAATAAAGCCTTTCTAAACATTATAACGGCATACAATATAAATGACATTATAAAACAACACACTCCCCGCCTGACCTTTTAAAAGGTCAACAACTTATCTTTCACAATGCGGGTTCTGAATATGAGTCCTCTGTGTAGAACTGTAGATAGAAGCAGAACTAAGCCTAGTCTACAAAAAGTCTTTGCATAACCTTGGTCCAAAGTCTTCTTGTCCACGTTGCGTTGTTTTTCCTTTTTCCCAGGGAAGGTGGTGGTGATCACTTCCATTGGCCATTTGTTCTGAGCAGCTTGATTGTCCTTCAGCAGAACAAGTCCTTGTTGAAGGTTTCTTTTTGACTCTTGACTGCATTGCAGGGTAGGTATGTTCCACTGTTTTGGTGCAGACCTCCTTTTCTGTGAAGTCTCCTTGAGGGCGTGAGACTACAGCCTTCTTGTTGGACCTGTCATGTGACTCCCCGCCATGGCAGGGTTTTGCTTTAACGTGCGTGAAGCTTGTGCAAGGTTGGAGGATTGAAGGGCGACCTCTTTCTTGCACGTCGGTCTTGAATGTTGTGACTGTAGGCTTGTGAGTGTTGTCCAAACATACGTCTCCTACCAGCACCCAGCCCAAGTCAAGGCGCTGGGCGAAGGGGGCATCGTACGGCCCGTCGACATCATAAGGCCCTGTGACCTGTTGCCTCACTTGGTGTAGTCGTGTGACATCTCTGCCGAGCAACAGCAGGATCTCTGCTTGCGGGTCTAGCTCTGGGATGTATTCTGCAATCTTCCTTAAATGCGGGTGGTGCATAGCGGCGCTTGGTGTCGGGATTTCAGACCTGTTGTTGACGATGTCATTGCACTCGAGAAGTGGTGGCAGGGGAATGCTGAGATTGCCATCCAACGACTCGATCTGGAACCCTTCAGCTTTCCTGCCTGATGTCTGAACCGTACCAGAACACGTCTTCAGGTAGTATGAAGATGGTTCAGCCTTTATGTTAAACAGGTTGAAGAAATCGGATCTAGCCAACGACCTGTTGCTCTGGTCGTCCAGTATTACGTAAGCATTAATAGCGTTGTCCCTAGAATATTTTGGGTACAGCCTTGCTAGGCAGATCTTAGAGCACGATCTTCCGACTTGGCCCAGGTCACATACCTCTGTACAGCTGGAGCTGACAATTTGTTCGCTGGTCTGGCCGTCTTCCTCCTCCCCGCAATTCTCTGCTGAGGGTGAAGAGGCCCTGGGTGTCTGTAACACTGGCCCGGGATGCATGGCTGTTTCATGAAAGTTGCTGTCGCACTCCTCACACTTTACTGCATGTTTGCAGTCCTTTGCTAGATGAGAGGCAGAGGATACGCATTTGAAACATATTCCTTTCTCCATGAGAAAGGCCTTCCTGTCCGAGAGTGTTCTGTTTCTGAAGGTCCTGCACTTCCTCAGTGGGTGAGGAAGGTTGTGGATTGGGCATGTTTTGCATGGATCATTGTCGCTTTTCACAAGGTTGTCTGCATCAGGTTCTGCTGTAGAGACGTTGGTCTTGTGAACCGTGATTGGATAGCTGGAGCCTTGACTTTTAAAGGTAGGTCTGTCTGTTTTTGCAGGTGCAGTTCCATTGCTGGAAAGAATAAAGCTTGGGTCGTTACGCTTCCGTGCTTCGTGGCAGACAAACCGGGCGAAGTACTGGAATGGTGGGTAACAACCGTCATTGTCCTCCTTCCATTTGTAGCCGGTGGACATCCATTTTTCTTGGAGCCCGAAAGGTAGCTTCTCGACAATGGGGTTTATGCCCCGTGGAGTGTCCAGATATGACAGCCCCCTGAGGTATCCGTCCTCCTTTGCACCCTGGAGCTCCATGAGTAGATCTCCTAGGTCCTGTAGCCTTTTGTGGTCTTTCGCCATCACTCGTGGGAAGTCATCCAGCCGCTTGAATAGGGAGCTCTCTAGAATTTCGGGAGCTGCATAACATTCACGGAGTCTTTCCCATGCCTTTTGAAGAGCTGCTGCGGGGTTATTTACATGCACGGAACGCATACGTTTGACATGTTCGCTGGATTCCTTACCGAGCCACCGTGTCATTAAATCCAATTCCTCTGTTGCTGTGAGGCCTAACCCTTGAGTAGTGTTGGTGTAGGATGAGTACCAAGCACGGTAGTTTTCGGGCCTGTCGTCGAACTGATATAGGCTAGAGCTCACCAAATCTCGCCGAGCGAGGAGGATTGCAAGTGGTTCAGTGGTGGGCGCATTAGATGCTGGAGTACCTTGGGGGGTGTATGGTAGGGCAGAAACATTCAACTTGGAGTAATCCCTGCTTGAATGTACCTGATAATCATGCTCTCGTTTAGGGGACTTGTATTCCATTTTAACACAACGTGGTGTGGTTGCATCGTTGGTTTGATGTTTGGTTTTGCAGACGGCTTTGACGTGTGGTGAGCTATCTCTTGCTTGACATTGCTGTGTCGGTGGAGAAACAAAACTTGTGCTTGGCTGTGTCGGGTTGTTGTATTGCGGTGGAGAGATCACTTGTTCGGGTGGCTGATTGCCAAATGAGTTTAATTTTAGTTGAGAATTTACAAACTCACTTTCCCCTTTAACCTCTAACATTTGAGGGTCGTAGTAGACTTCGGGCGTCTCAAAATCTACTGCCTCTGCAACGGCTGAATCTGCTTGTTGAGAATTTACAAACGCACCTGTCCTCTCCATTTTATCCTCTTCTGAGATCTCGTCTAACACTAGAGCGTCGTGGTAGACTTCGGCCATCTCCAAAACTACTGCTTCTGCAACAGCTGCGTCTGCTTCACGCTTGAGAGAGCACTCCTAAATCAGCTTCATATCTAGCTGAAGCTAATTGTAACTTTGATTCCATAGCAGCCTTTTGCTGGTGCATATCTGCCTCCATAATAGCCTTTTGCACCTTGAGTTGAGCTTCTTGGGCTGCATATTCTGCTCGTATCTTGGCAGCCTCTGCTCTTCCACGGGCACGAGCGGCTGCGCTGGCCGATGAGCCTGATGTCCGTGAGCTCCTCTTGCTCTTCAGAGAAGATGTGTCGCTTTTCTTTGATGCCATCTCTCTTCAAGCACAACACCAGTCAAAGTATGCTTTTTTACTGTGCTGTTCCTGCCAAAGTGTATGCTGAACTTCAGCTCAACAGCGAGCTAAACTCCACTTCCCATAAAAAGAACGACAGAATTGTGACGTAAGATTGTTCTTTACTGTAGATTCTTCATCTTTACAAGTCATGGAGTAAAAACTGAAACAAACATAAAATACAATACAATATGCATGAGTTCAGTTGTCCTGTTCTTAATTTTACAGTAGCTTGTAAATACAATCCCTTTTTAATCCAAAATTACCATTAAATCCTTTTTTTAACATTAACTTATTATGCATGAAATTGACATTCACAAGTTCACAACATGAAATACAACATCATCACATGAGCTTGTAGATCTGCTATGTTAGAAACATTTTTGTTGGAAACATTTGTTGAAAACCATAGAGTGTCACATCCAAAATATGAACTTACAGCATTGCCTCCTGGTGACGGTATGTAGAAGGTGAGAAAGAAAAACTTCACATTGCTGCACAGAGAAGTAGTGGGTGCACTCTCTCTGCTGCCTCTAACACAAATGATGTTTGCAAGCCCACACAGCTGATTACTATCCAGTGAGTGCAATCATCTAAACTCACACACCTGCCTTAACTAGGCCAAAAGTCACAGTGACCTCTTCTAATCAAGAAGGCATTTCAATATAAGGGTCCTTAAGTCTTTCAAAATAAAGCCTTTCTAAACATTATAACGGCATACAATATAAATGACATTATAAAACAACACAAACACATTATTATTAAGTAACCCTATCATACCTTCCCTTTCCTGTCACAGAGAGGTGTGCATCCGGCAAGATGGTAGGATCCATCTCACTGTGGTCTACTTTGGCCATGACCAGTTAGATGAGGTGAAAGGCATGCTGGACCAAACCACTAGGTACGACTAAAGAGACCATGTTGACCACTCTACTCAGACGTCCTCACAATGCTTTGGCTTGATCACTAAAAGGAAACGCACACATTCCACAATGTTTCTGACATAGTAAGCTTAGATTTGTGTAGTGTTGGGCAGGCTACTTACGGCTTGCATTACACTTCCAAAAAAGTTAAAAGTAACTGAGCTACTTTCAAAAAAGGTAGAAGTTACTTAGTAAAAGTCTCAACTTATTATAGCATCTGATTGATGGCAGAAACATAAAGATTTTTTTTTCATCATTGTCTCCACCAGGCCGAAGGCATGGGGAGAGAGTATGTTTTGCACTCCGTCCGTCCGTCCGTGTGTCCGTCCGTCCGTCCATCCGTCCGTGTGTCCGTCCGTGTGTCCGTCCGTGTGTCCGTCTGTGAACAGCTAATCTCTGGCACCGTTGGCTTGATCGCAGCCATACTCTGCACACACACTCCCTGAATGCCAGAGCTGAACCTCTGCCCCAAAGTTTTCACATTGGCCTGTTATAGCGCCACCAGGAGGCCGCTTTGTGCAAAACAAATGTTTTGACAGTACACCTACAGATTTTGTCCAAACATTACGCAAATTGGTACACAGTCTCTCTAGAGCCATTCAACGAAACCGGTCTTTCAGATTTTTCACACTCCATCCTGATTGGCTAAAATTGGCTTCCAAAGTTCGCAGGAGTACTCCGTTTCAAACAAAATGCTGCAAATCATGAACACATGGTGTGATTTCCGTGAAATTTTGCACGCACATTCCCACTAGGTCGAGGAAGAAATGCCACTTGAATATTTTCAACTCAGCCTCATGGTGGCGCTATAACTGGTCGATTTGTGTTTTACCTATAACTGCACCGATCTGTGTAAAACCATGTATGCACACTCCCTAGAGGCCAAGGAAAAACCTTTGCCTGGAATTTTTCACATCTGCTCTTTATAGCGCCACCAGGAGGCCGACATATGTAAAACACATTTTCTAATATTACTCCTTCAGATTTTATCCAAATTTCACGCAAATCGGTACACATGCTCTCCATAGTTATGTGATCATGTGATTTGTTTGATTTCTCATAATTATCCATCCTGATTGGCTACGATTGGCTTCTAAAGTTTTCAGGAGTAGCCCGTTTGGTACAAATCGCCACAACTCCTCAACGCAGCGTCCGATTGCGGTGAAACTGTGCATGCCTATTCCCACTACTAGACACTACTAGGTTGAGGAAGAAATGCCACTTGACAGTTTTCAAATTCAGCCTCATGGTGGCGCTACAACAGGCCGCGTCTCTCACACACACACACACACACACACACACACACACACACACACACACACACACACACACTGACACACACACACACACACACACACACACTTTATATTACTCCTAAACATTTTGCCAAACATCACACACAATCCTATCCTCCTGGTGGAGACCTGTGCCCAGAAGGGCACTTTTTCTAGTTAGAAATGAATTCCGTCCGGGGCGCCCGCTGGCCTAGTGGTCCAGACGCATGCCACATATAGGCTATGGCCTGACAGCGCATCGCGTGTTCGAGTCACGTTCATGACGACCTTTGCTGCATGTCTCTCCCTGTCTCTCTCCCCCTCTTTCCTGTCATTCTTCACTTGTATCTATCAATAAAGGCAGAAAAGCAAAAAAAAAAGATCTTGAAAAAAAGAAAAGAAAATCAATTCTGTACAAAAGGGGTTAAGTAGGGGTGATCAGGTGTGACCATTCCAGAACCTGGGCAGGGTCCCTGTCCAGAGCCTGGGCAGAGGCTTTACTTACACCGGGCACTGCACTCCCTGTGGTAGTGTGGAACGCGTGTGTCAAATTTGAAGTCGGTGGGGCGAACGGTTTTGGAGTTACATGGATTACAGATGTACGTACATTACACGTACAGAGACTTAAATATATAATATAAAAAAGATGCACAGCCAAAGCAAATCGGATCATCAAAGACACTTACCACCCCAGCCATAAACTCTTCAAGGCCTGCAGAAACCCTCGCCCTGGTAAACGGTTTCTTAGCATCCCAAGTACCACCAATAGGACACTAAATAGTTTTTTCCCCACGGTAGTGAGACTGCTAAATAAGCAGTAGTGTAGGACACACTGGACTTAAATTATCGTTTTTATCTTTATTTATTTATTAAATATGAGTGTCGTTTGTAATCAAACGTTCTTAAGGTTTTTTGCACTTTTTTGCACTTTCAACTGCTGTTGTTTCAAGCTGCACTACAATGCTTTTCACCCACTGTCTTACTTGTAATTCATGTGATGTGACAATAAAGTTCTATTCTATTCTAATTTAAAAATAAGAAATTTAGCAGATCCTCCAGCTTACCACACATCATGATAGGATGCGTTGTGAAAATTGCCTACATTTATTGAGTGTTTAAGTTATAGTATAGCTTGACTCAGGCACTGACTTTGTGCATGGACACAAGTCCATACAGTAGTAGATCAGAGAGGCTTATTGTTTGTGTCAGCCAAGAACACAGGATGGATTGCTGAGGTGGAGCGCAACACCTACCATCAGCTTCCAGAATTTACGAGACGACTTGCCGCACGGAGTTGGCGGTGCCCGAACCCATGATTTTGTGGTCAGAAGGCGAGTGCTAGAGCTGCCCGCATAGAAACTAAGCAATGCAATAAATCACAGGCCATTTGAATGGAAAGATTCTCATCATTCAATCCACTAAAAGGTCTCTTGGTTCATCTTATGAAGTGTTCACAATATCAGTTTTTACTGCAGATGGCAAACTTTGTGGCAAATTTTGCATTCCATTTGAATAAGTGACAGATTAACCCAAATAACTGAGCAACATGCCCTTCTTTTCTTTAATTACGGCATTGCTGCAATATAAGCTGTTCCGCTTCTTGCCAAGATCTCTTTTGCAATTCATAATTGACGATGTTTCTGTACTGCATTGCGGATAATGAGGGGATGTGATAAAAACTGGAAGCGAGAGGGTAACAGTGTTTTATCGCTTCCTTAATCAGCTAATCCTGGGAAACCTCTGTACCGCGGGGATCAACATAGACCTCACTTTAATGCTTTGAGTATGATGAGAAAACTGTAATCTTACAGCATCTTCTCTCTCCGTTATTAAGGATCTTATCCCACTCAGATATGTTATTACTGTCAAGCCTGCGGCTACAGGAGTTTGATCACAAAATAGATCCTCTATAATGTGTTTAACAGGATCTATGATGTTGAAAATGAGAGGTCATGAGATTTTGCTATTATCAGGGAATGTTAGTACTGAGAATCAGCCACACATTGATGCACTGTGATGTGGCCAGTAATCGCTGTGATTGAGAGTTGTCATTTTTGCAACTATGCCTAAACCTAACCCTAACCCCAACCACAGTTAAACTATGCCTAAACCTAACCCTAAACCTAACATCAGTAAAACTATGCCTGCCTGGGAGCCAATCAGACACATGGTAAGGCAGACCTGCCTATAATGTTGGTGGGATTCATAATCACGCCACATGGACTATCATATCACCCCCCTCCCCCAATATACAACATAAGAGTATGTGAATATGGTCAATTAGGGTAACTTGACTTGGGCCAACCTTGCCCCCTCTTACCCCAGGGAAACTCGGTTCCGGAACTTCACACTGATCCAGCTAAATGAGGAGTTTTCTCGTGGCCGTGGCTTAGAAGTGGGCGCCCGGGCTTGGAGGCGGAGCCATAATGTCCTGCTCTTCTTCTGTGATGTTGACATCCACTTCACCTCTGACTTCCTAACATCTTGCCGAGTCCATGCAGAGGCTGGTGAGAGAAAGGAACACTCCACTATTAACTGCTTGATCAAAATATGCTCATTGGCTTTAGTAAGTATGTACCCTTGGGAACGAATGGTTCCCGAGCCATGTGGCCCATAGGGCGAGCCTATGTCCTGTGTTTGTAGTGTGAGGTGGCTAGTGGCTTGATGTACACGTACATCCCCCAATGTTTATTGGGTAGGGTAGGCCTATAGGCCACTTGTTCATTTATTCCATGGTTACCGTTATCTTATTTCAATAAAAGCTTATGATTTAGTAACTATTATTTACAGTAGCCTACTTTCCTGCAGAGGAAAATAGCAGCAACTTTTCTTTCTACTTGCATCACTATCAACTGAACTTAAATACGTCATATTTATGGAGTTTGTAATTTTGTTTGATTCTTTGGCTTTAGGTAAAAAGGTATACTACCCAGTGCTGTTCAGCCTGTACAATCCATCTCTTCTCTACACCAATCAGACATATCTTCCCAGTATTCAGCAACAACTGGTAGGTTAGAGACTCAAGCAAGATTGACTGACTGACTGACTGACTGACTGACTGACTGACTGACTGACCTATTGCAATAATAAAAAAGACTGCTCTAAGTGAAATGTTGATGTGTCTTGGCTTACTATACACAGGTGATAAAGAAGGACACTGGATTCTGGAGAGATTTTGGCTTTGGTATGACATGCCAGTACAGGTCAGATTTCATCAACATAGGTAATGACAAACGCCAGCTTGTTTAGTTTAATTAATAAATACATCCTTACTAATTCCATAGATACAGTTTTGCAATGGCTTAACATCTCCGTATCTTGACAGGCGGTTTTGACCGGAGCATCAAAGGCTGGGGTCTGGAAGATGTACATTTGTACAGGAAGTACCTTCACAGTAAACTGAAGGTGATTCGCTCTCCATCTCGTGGACTTTTCCACTTGTGGCATGAGAAACATTGCATGGATGAGCTGCCTCCTGACAAGTACAAGATGTGTATGCAGACCAAAGCCATGAGTGAAGCCTCACATGGCCACCTGGGGGAGCAGTTATTCAAACAAGAGATTGAGGCTCACCTCACCTCTCAGAAGCAAAAAAACGGAACATACAGGAATTGGAAATTGGGTGGATAGTAGTGGCGGTGGGGCTTTGTTGACATCATCAGTCACTGTGATTCATGGCATACCCTCTTTACCATAATTACATGTACAGTATGTCATCTTTTCAAGACAATTGGCTATATAATGAAAAGTGAAATATTATTCTGAACCAATGAATGTGAAATTAAAGTTATTTATTTTCTGTGTGTCTAGTGTCGATTAATAGCCTCCACCTGCTGGTGTGTGTGTGTGTGTGTGTGTGTGTGTGTGTGTGTGTGTGTGTGTGTGTGTGTGTGTGTGTGTGTGTGTGCGCGCGCGTGTGTGTGTGTGTGCGTGCGTGTGTGTCAATCTCATCATTAAGCCAATTCTCCATTAGCGTATTATTATTCGCTTATCACTGCTAAGTCCTACAGTATAGGAAGAGCACAGCCACATACAGACAACCACTTGTCTCCTCCAATATAATATGCATGACATCAAGGCCACTTCTTTTAGTTGGAGGGGGTACAGCATTTTGTAGACAGAGCTATGTCACATTGCATCGTTATATACAGGGTAAAAAGCTTTTTTGAAACAAATAGCAGCATTTTTTTCCTCAAGACTTTTTTAAATAGTATAAACATCAGATTTAAGATGTGTTTAAAGGTCATGGCTCTGTTTACATGTGCAGTAGGTCTACTTGGTAGCCTACAGACATTAGTCCTTAGGGTGGTTGTATTCCATTAGCTAACCTTCATTTGTCGCAACAGTTCACAAATCTTGCTGCTGTGTTTGCACATTGTTGTATTTCTCCCAATAGGTATGGCATTTTTTTTTTTTGGTCATAGTTTCAAACTCGCTTTGGGTGTGTGTAATCTGTGGGAAGTATGTGTCTCTGATGTCTTGGTATAGTGGGCAGGTGGTTAGGAAGTGTAGCTCTGTTTCCACCACATTTTGTGTGCAGTGGGTCTGTCTTCCCTTGGGAGCAGGGTCTGTCTGTGGTGGCCTTTCTCTATTGCAAGGCTGTGTTCACTGAGTCTGTACCTAGTCAACGCTTTCCTAGGTTTTGGGTTGTTTACCGTGCTCAGGTATTCAGCCAATGTATATAATCTTTTTACTTTTTAGTGATAGATAGCATTCCATTTGGTTTTGGGTAGTATCTTTCCAGTATGTCAAGTAGTTTTCTTATAATCTGGTTAAGTCCAATGGGTTTTCCGTCTGGTGGTTGTGCTTGCAGACACACATTCGGAGACACACGCTATTCTTCCTAGTTTCACACCTCACTGAGGAGCCCTGACAAACCTGTAGTTGGTAGTGCAGCGACAGAGATCATCCTGCCTGGCTTCCATCCCGTGAAGAAATATGGCCAACCGTGTTTGTTAATTGAAACGTGTGTCAAAGTACATGCAAAGCGATGAAAAATGTAAAGGTCAAGGTAAATCTGTATTGAAGTACTCAGAAAACATAAGGACACAAAAAGAGCCAGAGACAACAACTCAGATTTATGAGAGCTGTAAAGAACTGCAATCCGTACATTCTTGTCTGCCTCCCAGAACAGGTGGCCATACAGCTTATAGAACATACCAAAAACAAGAACAGGCAGGAACAACAATGATGAATATTACTATTCTGACCTAATTAAGTGTCATTTTTAATGAGGGGTTTGAGTAAAAACAGGACTTCAGACCAGATCTTATCTGTTCAGCTGTTCTGGTTAAGACAAGCAGTAGCAGACAGTACATCCTTTTTAAAACTCTCACCTAATTCTTACACAACTTTGGAGAGAGGGCAAATTTAAATGTTCTTATATATCAGGATTTCTTTGACAAAGGGCACAATGAAGGTGATGGTCAACATTACGTACTAGTAGAGAGAAATTGAATGTTGGTGCGACAAGGATTTGCTGCAGCCTCAGGTGCATTTCATTTGTCCAGAAAACGGTAAACAATGCCAGAGTGCTGTGACCTTAAAGTAAAGAAATGGCAGTATTATTTCCCGTAATATTTACAGTGGTAATTTTAGATTACAATCCACAAGTGACAAGTCACAGCGCCATATATTTCTGTAAGCCTTCCCTTGGTGCTTGTCGATGTCCTCAAAACTTGGATGGGACCTACAGATATTCTACCAGGGAATGTGTCTTAGCATGTCACATAGCCAACATAGGTTGATGTTAAAATTGTACTGCGCAATATTATGGTGATAATATGATGCATTTATTCCTTCTTGTGTTTGATAACAAAGAGCATAGCTGTCAGGCAGAAATCTCTTTGGGGGTTAGGGTTTCCTATATCTCCATATTTATATATTTTTTATTCAGTAAATAAAACATCTACTGATGCACAAACTTGGACACATCATCAGTGTTGTTATCTGGAATCATCGGATGTTTTGGGTTTCGCAACAGACACCCCGACCGAGGCTGATCAGACGGCCGGCCTGTGTCCAAGTGGCATGCTACGTTGAGTCGTTGGTAGTGATTATTTTTCCACCTATGTAATATAGCAAAGATCTGACATATTCATTAAAAAAAGATGCAGAAAAAGTAGTCTACTGTTTTATATTGGAGCTGCTTTAATGTTGTCGTATTGTCTGTATAGTGATTAATTCACACAAATGACTGTATCAACTCTGTGGGTCGGCGAAGGACGCTACAAGGCATCCATGAAAAAATGGAAACTAACATTTTCTGATGCATGTGTGTGTGGCGAACCACAAACAATGGACCACATCATGAGATGTATCTATGCTCCACAATGTACTGGAGATGACCTGGCCGAACCAAATGCTGCTGCACTCGTCTGCACCAACCACTGGAAAGACGTGATATAGAAGAAGAAGACACGAAGAAGAAGAAGACTGTATCAACTTTGTTTTGATCATTAAATAGCCTACTGCAGTCAACAAGTCTCGATCGACTTCTGCTTCTCAGAAATATAACTACATGCTGCCTACACGTATTATACACATGATCAATATAAATTACAATCAAAGGTAATTTGCCTGTTTCATTCCAGCCTGTATACCTGCTGCATTTTCTTTACCCTGACCTGAGGGGGTTTTGAATGCCCATGTCCTCTAGCCTGAAGTTTAACCTGTTTTAAGGAATTACCCTACTGCCTCGCCCTTGTCTGCCATATTGTTTGCTTGTTCTTGACCTCCTGGTTTTGATTGTTTCGACCTGTTTTTACATCTGTAGACAACATGGGTGAGTTTCGGTCGGGTAGGCATTAGGCTACAGGCCAACAGTCGTACACCATATCTCAAAAATAACTAGTCCTATTCTTTATACACCTGCTCTGTTTATTCTGGGTGATCCATCGCCATTAAAACATCTCCCCGCACCTCTAGCTGACTGGATTCATACAGCATTAATGGTGGGCAGGAAAATCATTGTTAAGAAATGGAAGTCTGAGGATTTGCCACCAGCACATGTATGGTTCATTCAGCTTGGTATTGTGGCTGCTTTGGAGAAGTTATCTTTTAAGATGAATAATCAGTTAGATAAATATGATTTGAAGTGGCACGTGTTCCTCAGTCATGTTGCAGGCCCTTGATGTGATCCATGGTCAGGCAATGCCCTTTTGATTGTTTACTGTCTTAGTTATGATAAGACACGATATACGAAGATATACGAAGATATGATATGGTTGATGATGCAGCGTGTTTGGTCGTGTAAACTAACTTAAATTTTTTATTTATGCTTTATTTTTATTTTTATTTGTTTATCTTGTCTATCCTTGTTTTATATTATGTTTTTGTGCTCATACATAATGTCCATTCATATGTATTCGGCTGTTGTTGTTGTTTTTTGTAAAAAGAATCCAAATAAAGTACTGATCATAAAGAATAAATACATAAATAACTAGTCCGCATGTGATACCTCAGGCTAGATTATTGCAATTCCATGTACTGACAAGAACTTGGACAAACATATATATCACAAAATCCAGAATATTATTTAAAATCCTTCTCACCTACAAAGCCCTGAATGGTCAAACACAGTTTTAAATAACGCATTGCTTCTCTCCTATGTAGCTATCTTCCAGTTTGCTTCAGAGACCGGGAGGCAGACACCCTCTCTCAAGTTTTATCTCCTCGCAAGACTTTTTGAAGCATGACGCTTATAATTAGGGCATGGCTCAGGCTTGTGTTGGACTAGCCCTATGCTGGTTAGTTACACAGGCTTTTGACTGCCAGGGGACTTTTTTTTTTTTTCACTTAATTTTTATTGAAGGAAAAAACAGACCAAAAACCAAAAACCAAAAGACAAGACAGGAAAAAAAGAACAAAAAGAGGAAGACAAAAACAAAAAAAACAAAAGACAAAGCTGCATTTTTCATATTACAAGATACATTCATTGAAATCCTATTGCATTATCACTAGGCTGAGAGAAGAGATCCCACTTTTCCCACATTTTATAGAACTTATCCTTTTGTAGTCTCCAGGGGACTTTTTGATGATTCACTGAGCTTCTTTCTCCCCTTCACTCACTGCATGTCCCAACAATGCATTGTTACTAACTTGAGTTTTAACGGGTGTGCTTTCTCGTCTCACAGGCTTCCATATGTCCGTCCGTCCGTCCGTCCGTCCGTCCGTCCGTCTGTCTGTCCGTCTGTCTGTCTCCTCTCTCTATGAAAAGCTGTTAGAACTTTCCCTAAAACATTTGGGACAGCACTCCACACATCGATTGTTTTTGCTTTTGGTCTAGGAGTTGTCTGCAATCATTGCTGTCCTAACAACCATTTACATGACAATGCTGAGGCTGTAGTCCTGAAACTGTCTTTTTTCACTGACCTTTTCACTAACCTTTAATGTTAATACTGACTGTATTGATATGGCTACTCCATATTTTTGCAGCTTTTTTATTACTAGAAGAATGTTGTTAACTAGCTCTAATTCTGTGCCCTTTCTCTTTTGTATCTGCACTGTTTGTCTGCTTGAATTCCCCTGGAGCCAGGGATCAATATAAAGGTCAGATCTACTCCTACTGTATCTGACTGGATATAGACGAATCCATGGAGCAGTGCCCTGTAGGCCAGGTGTAGTCAATCAATGCTGAGGTGTCAAGCTGCGCTTAATGTGACACTGCCACCTCAGTTATGGCTGCGCCGAGGGCACCCCTCGTATATCCTACCTATTAGTTATTTCTACACTGTACAGTTTAGAGTAGACATTTATGAACCAAAGGCTAATGTCTAAAATGTATGAACCACTAGCCTACTGACACTTTGGTTAAAATGTTTTTCATTAAAATAATACGTCCAAGATTGTAACATATAGTTTATTTATGTGATGGAGACGTAGTAGTAGCATAGTAACTGAGCCTGAGGTGGGTATGTTGTAATAATAGCATGCATTCATCCCTGCTGTAACGTTACCTCATCAAATTGGGAGCTTATAGAGAAGAGGTGGAGTCAGTTCAGCATCGGCCGACGTCAACGCAGCCACAGGATAGGTCCTCTACAACTGATACGAGTCCTGTGTTGTTCACATTCACAACCACAACACAGAAGAATCAGACAGAGAGGAGGACGGGGGCACTGTTAGGAGCTGTTATCATGTTGGTTTGTGACCAGTTTAAAGGGTGAGACTGAGAGTAAGGCTAATAGGCTATAGTGGTTTTAGAATATAGAACTAGGCTAGCTTTAGCCCTAGTTAGTAGGCCTAGTGTCGAAAAACATTTTACCGTTAGTTTTTGGACTTTGGTAGAGTGCAAAGTTACATCGCAATGACAACATTGTGTTTCAATTTGTTGTGCAAATAGCGACACATGTTCCACAGATAGGCTCCTCTCGCCGAAAGTCACCCGGCAGGCGATCAGTCGAGACGCAAGAATTTTTTCAACGACAAACAAGAACCGAAGACTCAAGATGTTCGAAACGGGACAGATCCTACTTGTGATCCTCGACATAACCTGTCTTCTCCTGGGTAAGTTGGGCTGACCTGAAGGCTACTCTGTTTAACTCCTTTCTAATGATGTTAATGCAGCTCACCACCTCCGTGTGCCATCCTGAGTATTCCTGACCCGCGTTAATTACAAACTTTCATTGTTTGATATAACACAATTGTTTAGAATAGATTCCGAATGAATATCAGAATAGATAATAAAATTATTCATATACCCTGGCCTAAACTGTGGAAACCAGTTTGTGTAAATGTGCAGTCAAGATGGGAAATACAAGTCTGTTCAAAGACACTGTCGTCTCTGAGTTTTCCTCACATTGCCTATACAACAGTCATTTTTAAGACGGGATCCGAATTTCACAACTGGAAAACAGTGAGGTATATGAGGTAATGGAAAGTGTAGGCCATTTTTAACCAAGTTTGGCTTGTTTCTGTGTAATAAGACAGCAATAATCAGACTGTGAGTGACACTGAAGTCTAAACTATGGATATTCAACATCGTTTGTTTGTCAGAACTCAGAAGACTCCAGAAGAACTAACAGCATTTCTATTCATAACTTCCCTTTTGTAAAAGCTCTGCCCTCAGTTAACATGGAGACCTATGGTAGGCTACAACAACTGACAATACTGCACCTCTAGAGGTCTGACATACATTTCAAGACCATGCAAGTTCCAGACAGTTTTTGAGCAGTGCCTCCGCTCCATTACGCAGAAATGTCTGTCTGTCTGTCTGTCTGTCTGTCTGTCTGTCTGTCTGTCTGTCCGTCCGTCCGTCCGTCCGTCCGTCTGTCCGTCCGTCCGTCCGTCCGAGCACGGAAAGCTGCAACACATAAAGTGGCCAGTAGAGCACAGAGTAAAGTGGCACAGAGTACACTACAGTACGAGCCCTGAGAGTTAGTCCACTTGCCAGAATGTGAACCCAGGCATGTTGATTGAGTACACCAAGGTTTTATGTTAGAAAGGTTGAGTATGGGTCCATGTAGAAACTGCCGGATGCTAACTTGCATATGTTGAGCAATTTTCATAATTGGCATAATATGTGACCATACCATTAACCTATAGAAGGCAAAATAGTCACAATTTCATCATGCTTTAGTTTATGTAGCATGTGACATGTCAATCTAGGGGTTTTTCATGATGCTGAATCCATTCAAAGCATTAGTTTTGCACAAAAAACACTCCTTTGGCTAAAACGGCCATAGCCGTCATCACAAATGTGATGTCAGTGGCTATGGCCGTTTTTAGCCCAATGAGTGTTTTTTTTTTTGCAAAACTAATGCTTGGAATGGATTCAGCATCATGAAAACCCCCTAGATTGATATGTCACATGCTACAAAGCATGATGAAATTTTGAAACTTTTTTGCCTTCTATAGGTTGTTAATGGTATAGTCACATATTATGCCAATTATGAAATTTGCTCAACATGTATGCAAGTTAGCATCCGGCAGTTTCTACATGCTGGGGACCCATACTCAACATTTCTAACATAAAACCTTGGTGTACTCAACATGTCCGGGTTCACAATGGGGCTCTATGGGCTGGCAAGTAGACTAAGTGTTCCTGGGGGTCTGGATATAGTAGTTAGTAGTAGATCATGGAGTTTCCCCTGCGTCTCATTACATTAGCCTATATATGTCAGTGTTTTAGTTTATTTGTATTTATTTTTGACAACCTCCAATCTAAGTACATGACAACTACATGACACTGAATACTTTATGGGGCATTGTAGTCAGCAAAGTCTGCGATCACACACAGCCAGTGTGTTCTCCAACAAAAGATGCAAACTACTATGCATTTGTCTCAAAAGGACTAACATTATGCTTAACCAAAGGCCTGTGACTTGAGGATAACTGAGTTAGATCACTAGAATGTAGTATGTGACTATCAACCGATAGCCAAAGACTCTTGATGTGATGTTATTCACTTACAAGCTCTAATGAAATTAAGTATGGTGTTGTCAGGTTGGGTCCATCCATAGATACATGATGAGTCGATGACAGTGTAATTATTGCTAACTTTTTCCACCCTTCACCCTGCAGTAATATGTGCTAATCAACATTACTAACTCATTTGTTCGTTCAGGTCTGTTCAGGTTCAGAAGATATTTTGGACAGGGGGAGTGAATTAGTAATCAAATAAAGTAGAGACATTACTGATGGATGGTGATTTCCCAAGCAACATAATTTGTTTCTTGAGTTTGCTGTTGCATTTGATGTTTCATTACATTAGAATACCATATAAAACTAAAGACTTGTAGCGTAGAATTATCAGCAAAGTCTAATTTAAGCATCGTACGATGGTGTCGCAAACAGTCCTACTATTGACCGTCTCTTAAACTGGTCAATTTTAATGTGTGTAAAGCGATTAATGAGGTTTTTACTGGCAAGATTGAAGGTATCAGATCTGATGTTGTAACTTTAAGTTTATACCAATCCTCGTTATTGGATATTGTGTCACAACTTCCTCTTGCAAGTAGTAGTTGGCTTCCCCTTACTTGCTAGATCTTCTGGATCAGTCCCTTCATTATTTTCTCAAGACAGCTGGTCTTACTCTTGATGCAACCATTTCAATTACAGGCAAATTTGTACAGACAGACTGCACTTATTTTATTGCTTGATTCTCTGAATGTTTTATTACTCACTGCAGTTTATATTTTAATTTTTATACATATTTGTTTTCAATTCTGTAGCTTATATTTTATTGTATTTATTCTGTTGTATGTAAAACGCTGACGAAGTGCTATATAATAGCTATTATTATTTATATTATCTTGTTTCTCCTTTCTCTCTGCAAGTTGGACTTCCCTTCTTCATCCTCGACTCTCAACAGATTCAAACGCCATTCAAACGGGGTTTCTTCTGTAATGACGAGTCTATCAAATACCCCTACAAAGAGGACACCATATCCTACCAGTTGCTGGGTGGTGTCATGATACCATTCACACTGATTATTGTAAGTCAGTGTTGTCACCTTCAGTGTTGCTCATAATAGACAGTTTGCCTGATTATAATCTTTTTCTTACAATCACAAGGCCATTACGATGTTCACACCACCTCATATTTGATGATCAAAGTATTGCTTGTGAAACAGGCTTTCAGTATTAATAGTCTATTTACTCTGTTACAGATAATCTGTGGCGAGTGGCTCTCCGTCTACATGTCTCGTGTAAAACATCATCTTGTGGCGCCCGCCTATGTGCCATCCATCTACAAAGCTGTGGGTAGCTTTGTGTTCGGAGCTGCTGCTAATCAGTCACTGACTGACATAGCCAAGTATACCATTGGACGTCTTCGGCCACACTTCTTGGCTGTGTGCAAACCGGCCTGGGACCGCCTTAACTGCAAGGCAGGCGGATACATAGAGAATGTTAACTGTACCGGAAACAAGTTCTTGATCGAAGAGGCAAGGTAATGGCTTCGTGTGTGTGTGTGTGTGTGTGTGTGTGTGTGTGTGTGTGTGTGTGTGTGTGTGTGTGTGCGCGCGCGCGCGCGCGCGCGCGCGCGCGCGCGCGCGCGCGCGCGTGCGTGCGTGCGTGCGTGCGTGCGTGCGTGCGTGCGTGCGTGCGTGCGTGCGTGCGTGCGTGCGTGCGTGCGTGCGTGCGTGCGTGCGTGCGTGCGTGCGTGCGTGCGTGCGTGCGTGCGTGCGTCGAAACCGAAGATTTTACGAAGTAGATCCTTTCTTTATACACAGGTTTACAACAGATGTAGCTTCATTTTTAACTGGCATAAGTTTTTATTCCATATGATCTGCAAAGCATATAGCATCATTCCCGTGGTCAATTTATACGTTTCAATACGTACATCGGCTGACTTATTGTAAATCAATATGAGACTTATAAGCTTTTTACTTCTGTTTTTTCCCCAGACTGTCATTCTATTCTGGCCATGCATCTTTCTCTATGTATTGCATGCTGTTCCTCGTAGTAAGTACATTTGTCTCGTTTCATGTATTTTCTTGTCCTTTTCATTATAGTTATAGTTCAATATCAGTTCACATGTTACTGTACATGTGATGCTATCAATATAATGTTGATTTTTGTTAAATTCTGAAAACGTAATAAATCTATAAATAAATCGAATCACATGGATCTTGGTATCTACACTTGGGAACAGCACCGTGGCTCCAGTGTTGATCTCAGACTTCATATGTGACATGTCAAAAGTCCATATTTGGACCGGATCAGAGTCCCATTGACTTCCATTCTAAAATGCATGGATTTACTTCTGTGGTCTACAAGGCAGTGTGCAGAAACGTGCCACTGATCAGTCCAGCGAGATTAGCTCTGGACACACAGACCCTAATCTAGATCAGTGGTTCCCAAACGGTGGTGCGCGAGCACCTAGAAGTCTAGGGGGTGAAATGTCTAATGGTGGTGCTATGGTTTTATTTTAAATATATTAACATATTATGCCAATATATGGCAAGTAATGCAGCATATAGCCTATGCTGCATATATTATGCCATATTCAGGTTCATATATGTGCATATATGTGGATAAAAAGGAAATATATGTCTCTAGATAGCTTATGCAATTTATATTTCCATGTGGGGGGGGGGGTCAGTTAGGTCGGGAGGTAACAGGGGGTGCATGGCCAAAAAGGTTTGGGAACCGCTGATCTAGATGAGGGTATGTGTGTGTTTTTTTTTTAAAAAGCATACTTTTCCTAATCCTGCTGTGTGTAACATCAGTTTCAAAAACTGTTGAAACGCAACCTTAGAGCCGATTCTGTTTGTTCTCAGCTTTGTTCATCCTGTCAAGCCTGACTGTTATGTTTACCTCTGTAGCTGTACATCCAGGCCAGACTACAGTCAGACTGGGCGAGGCTGCTACGCCCCACCATCCAGTTCTTCCTAGCGGCAACAGCCCTGTATGTGGGTCTGTCACGAGTGTCTGACTACAAACATCACTGGAGTGATGTGCTGATTGGTCTCCTTCACGGCGCCCTAGTGGCTGTTCTCACAGTGAGTTTCACTTTTGGACCTTTATTGATCCCACGATGGAAATTCAGTTGTCATGGCAGTACTGCAGAAACACGGGACAGATACAGAAAAAATAATTAAGTATGAATTAATTAATGAATTAATTAATACAACAAACACAAAAGGGATTTTAGGGTCCTTGCTTGGTCATCAGCTGTCTACATGTTCTAGTGTTGTTGTCTGGTCAAGGAACAGAAAAATATTTTTCTTATTTGCTTTGAGGTTATTCTAAACCACTGTTTCCCAAACAGTGGGTCAAAACCCATTTGTGGATCACGGAAAGTACTATAGATTCGAAAAGTACTATAGATTCCCTTGTCCGTATAGGTCCAAAGTTCACATGTACGAGCACGAAACTTGTTCGGCATGAGGAGACGCATATGTGTGTCGAAGTTTAATTGCCAACGGTCAAACGGTTCATGAGCTATGCGCGTTCAAAGTTTGCATTTTCAATTGAGTGCTATAGCGCCACCGTTTGGCATCCATTCACTAGTCTGGGTCCCGGGCAAACGTCTAATCTCTCTTTTGGGTCTCTACTTGAAAAGTTTGGGAACCACTGAATTCTAAACTATTTCATCACAATGACTGGATAGAAGGCAATAATGTGATGATTGTCTTGGGTCTCTTTGTGGTGGGACCAATATTTACCGTCTGTCATTCTTCCTCATCTATAGGTGTTCTTTGTATCTGATTTATTCAAACGACAAGTTGTCCCTTCGGAGGCACTTGAGGACTCGGAGGAAGCCCCACAGACCAATTTACAGGAGAACACTACCAATGGAAACCACTATGGGAGTACTGGCTGAAACAATGGCCTGACAGACTACACTTGACTAGACATAAACTGAAGGCTATGCATGAACTAGCTAGCCACTATCGCCTATGGTTATGGAGGACCAAAGAAGTTCTTTGGCATTAACTGCTTTTTATGTATTTCTTTGACACGATTCGTCACAAAGCCAAGGACACCACCTTCAAGCTCAGGCAGGTATTCCCTTCAGTTTGGCGTGTAACCTTTGACTGCAGGAAGAAAAGTGCAGAAAGAGGTTATGGTAAAATGGGACTCAAGTAAACAGAAGCAGAATGTTGTCTGAGGTTTTATTTGGTTTTTAGGTGATTCCAATATGTTATTATGTATGCAATGTAACTGTTATCTCTACAAAGGAGATTTTTATTTCTGTCTGTTTGTTTGTCTGTCTGTCGGTGACCAACATATCTCCATAGTATACTATAGAAGTATACATAATGTCCAGAATCCAGATTGCCATGAAATGTTCTGTGCACATTTATGGTCCAAAGAATCCCATATGGTCCAATGGTGACCCCATTCCTCTAGTCTAGCGCCACCATCAGGTCAAACTTTACATTTTCAAATGACCATATCTTTTCACCCCTCAGTCATGTAATCCCACCTTGCCTATAGAGCGAACATGAGGCCAAACTTTCACCTGAGCAAACGGCTGAGATTTTTAGGCCTTGGCAGAGTCATGCAGTCTATTAAGTGCATTCTTGTTTAATGACAAAACACAGTATGTTCAGTTTACCTAAAAGCCTAATGATAGCCTTACCTTTTACAGTGTAGCTCGTTGGAAATGTGGTTGCAAGTATATATTGGTCTGTGGCTGTCATGGATGAATGAAATTCCATTTGCCCAGAATATAATGAGTGTCTGTGTGCACAGTGCACACTGTAAGCTGGCTTGTAGCAGGCCTGTGAATGAGAAAACGTGGACTGTAAAATGGAGTCGGAACTCAATAATAATATATTTCTTGTACATATTTTTTAAATTATCGCCTTTGCCAAATTGTTGCTGCTACATATTCTTCCCTCTCTGCAATCATTTATTGTAAACAAATTTGATGGAAAATGATCAATGCAATGATTTTTTTTTTACAGTATAATTTATAAAGCTTACATTGTTTGTCAACGGTAATGCTCCAAAGCTGTAGACATTTTTTTTAAATGTTGTGAAAAGAAGTTAATCTCTGAAACTGAAACTCTGGGCGGCGGTGGCTCAGGGGTAGAGTTTCCGGATGGTAACCACAAGGTCGCCAGTTCGAACCCGGGCTCCCCCAGAGTTAGTGTCGAAGTGTCCTTGAGAAAGACACTGAACCCCTAATTGCTCCTGATGTGCTGGTTGGTACCTTGCATGGTTTCCGCCGCCATTGGTGTATGAATGGGTGAATGTAATGCACAATCTATGTAAAGCGGCGCTATATAAAATGCACCATTTGCCATTTAATCTGGTTCTTCATGCTTTAGTATAATGTCCATGGTAGGGGCATCTTGTGAGATTAGCCAAAAATCATCACATATTTGAAACCTGCTAATTACATTGAGGGCCTGCTATGGTTTTGTCTGTTGAAACAGAAGCTTAATGTAACTCTCACATTGTTGAGCTGAGATTGATACTCAAAACTTGTTTGGGTGGGTCACCCATTACACCCATTACTGTCTAGTTAAGTTAATGTCAGTGGAAATGTAAATGGTTTGCCTTTCATCCCAGTGTAAATCTGCATAATAAGAGACAGTATATGGATCTTCCAGTTCAAGCAGTGTTCTGCTAAGAGGTGTGGTCAACTTGCCCTACATGGGGAAACCGTCTGTCAATACACCGGCTTGGATCCTGTGCTGTAAATGGCAGAAGATCTTCTTTGGAGTTGAAATCCTATTACAGCAACAGAGATAACTAGGTTAAAGGGAGGCTTCACAGTCACAGCATTAAACACCAATCATTTTTTTTAACTTGTGTATGTTTGGCAACTAGTGGATTGTGCTTTTTTGTATATACTGAAATACCTCTATGATATAAATTAGACTACTTATGATAAAGGTCGTTCTCATTTGTCAAGCTGCTAGATATACGAGGTGAAACAGAGTCTAATGTGATTTTGATCGAATTTGTCATATGACATTTGGAATTTTATTAGAGAGCAAAACATTTATTTTGCAGACATTTGCGAATTGGGTGTTCAACACACAATTACCATCAAGATAGAATTGAAAGCTGATACATAGTCAGGAAAATATGTACTTTAGTAAAGTTCATGATCTAGTTGAAATCATGGATGTTTGAAATATCTGGTGAAACTTCCTGGGGATGTTGCAGGGGAACTACAAGGCGGATAGATGCAAGTGACACATTAATTTGAATTTGTGTACCATGGATCAATTACATTGGGGTGTTGCAAATTATGCTTATATTAGGCTGGGTGATATGGACAAAAAAACGTTTAATTTGCCACCAAATTTGTAAATTCTATCCTGGTGTGAATTGTGACTTTTTATCTGAGCTGTTGTTGTGGAAGCAGAGTCACCCTGTCCCAGACAATAGTCCTTATTGACAGCAACTCCATTCTGTCTCTTGTCACATGTTGCTCATGCTGTCACCAGGCTATAATCAATTCAATGCCACTGTGTTCAGTGGAAACAGTCATGGGTATCTTCATCTCAAGAGCTACATTGTTTTATAAAACGGGTTATTAAAGGCATTAATAAGCTTAATAAGAATGCAGCCATATCTGCACACATGGATCTATTCATGCCACCGTACCTGCTTTAGTTTCTAAATGTTATTTCCTCAAACAACTCTTGTAACACTGCCTTGATGTGCTTTCTTGGTCAAAAATAATAAAAAGCATAAAATTCCTTTTGTCACGTAATTTTTCATGTATTCTGCATTGACATAACTCTGTCCTGTGACATAAGAATAGTTATTCTGCATTGACATAACTGTTCTGTGACATAAGAAAAACAGAAAAGAAAAAACAGAAAATAGCAAACTATTTCAAGTCAACACTCACAACCTGGGTTTCATTCGGGTGTGCTGGTTTCCTCAGACACCAAAATATATGCTTGTAGATTGGCTATTTTCAGCTAAGAGATATGGTGTAGAGTGTATACTGTAGAGGGAAGAGTGCAGCACCATACATTTGCAACTCAGGTCTATTTAGCTAGTATATGATTTAGGTGGTTACTTAGGATGGATCAAATGTAGGAGGAATTATACCCACAGCCAGGATCAACAAAGTACAGCTACCTTAATTTAAATATAAGACACCATGTGTGGTACTAGCAAGCCATGTCTCAGTGGATAAGGTGAATATTTCAAATTGTTAAGAAAATGACTTGCACAATACAAATTTGATGAGATAGGTTCACTAGGTTGTATAGGAGGGATGTAGTAAGTGACCTTGAACCGTGCTCAAGAAGTTGATAAAGCGAGATGAGAGAACACTGTTGAAGTCACATCTTGTTGCTTTACCAGATAAGTCCTATAACTACCGTCATGACAAATAGCAAAGATATCAAATATAGGCTACAAGCTGACAATGCATCAGAACTATAATTAAGGGTGCAATAAATTATTTATGAATCGATTAATCTATACATTGCAACAACGCTAGTTAACAAATTGCCCTCCCACTCTGCACGCTTTGGTGTAGAGCACATCAAAGCCTTCTACCCCACAAGGCCACTGGCCATGACAATATTCCCTCCAAATTTCTCAGAGACTCGGCCATCTCTATAGCTCCAATCATCACCTACATAATAAATCTCTCCACTCCATACTGGTTAGCAAGCTAATAGCAAATGGTTTTAATAGCACATCAGTGAGCTGGATTCAATCCTACCTGGATGGGAGAGAACAGATGGTGGAGGTGAAAGGAACACTGCCCCCACCCCCTCCCAGTGAGCTGTGGTGTTCCACAAGGAGCATACTAGGGCCTTTACTGTTCCTAATATATGTAAACGACATGACATCAGCTTGTGACTGCAACTTGTTCCTGTTCGCAGATGACTCAGCACTGCTGGTCTCGGACAGGAACAAACTGCAGGTTGAAAAGGCCCTCAGCTCCGAACTTGGTAGAATCTGCACCTGGCTCGCTGAAAACAAACTATCTTTACACCTGGGAAAAACTGAATCCATTCTCTTTGGATCAAATCGAAGGCAGATGGCTTCTTGTTTAGAGTGGGTGACAATATTATCACACGAAAAGATGAAATTACCTACCTTGGTTCCATCCTGGACGCAAATCTTTCCGGTGATAAAATGGCCACCAACGTAATCAAAAAAGTCAACCAAAGAACAAGATTCCTTTACAGGATCTCCTCACTGGTCAACAAAAACACCTTGAAGACCTTAACAGGAGCCCTCGTACAAGGTTTCTTTGACTATGCATGCACCTCCTGGTACCACAGCACCTCAAAGGCCCTTAAAACTAGGCTCCAGACTTCCCAAAACAAACTGGTCAGGCTCCACCTCACCCCTGCCCACTTTGACAGGCTGGAATAGCTTAGGGTCGACGACAGCTAGAGTACAGCATCTTGCAATGGCTCTGGTCCACAAGATTCGATACACCACCAAGATACCCATGTACCTGTCTAGATACTCCCTTAATGTTAACGAAGTCAACACCCACAACACCAGAGGGAGTGCAACGAACCATGTACAACCCAGATTCGGCACAAACAAGGGACTAAATTATTTTCGCTCCTATGCCACCAAAATGTGACCCTACCAACAGTCATTAAGACATGCGAATCCCTTGACTCCTTCAACACCGCTCTCAAAGGGCACCTACGGACGGCTGCAATTCGAAAATGGCCCCCGTAAAATCTGAATTCCCCCCCACCCCTTCTTCCCCCTCACTGTTTCTTTTCCCTTTTTACCTCCTTTATGAATTCCTGTTCTGTTCAGACTACAGAAGTGTCTATTTGTACGTCTCTAAATGTTTTGATGAATTGAACAAGGTGGTGCAATTAATGCTTAATTGGGTCGTCCACAGTTAAGTCTTTGTATTGAGTTTGTGCTTGAAATGTACTGTAATTCTGCAAACTGTTAATAAATATTTCAATCAATGTCGTTATGGTGAAGATTGTCAGCTCCAGACTCCTGAACTGCTAAAACCTGCCAATATCACCATCTACTGGACATATTAAGTACTGCAATAACGAGGAAACTATTGCAAACGCTTGGATGCAAAAGCAAAGTAAGCAAAGTTCTTTGTTTACCCAGGTTGAATGGACTAAGCTCGAGATGCTTGTTTACAGCCAGACCCTGCTCATAGAACATTTCATGGTAGGGGTTCAATGCCTTGCTGTGGCAGCGGTGGCCGAACGGATAGCGGAGCGGTCTTGATACCGGAAGGTCGCCAGTTCGAATCAGCGGTCCGACACGTTAAAATTACCACCGCTGAAGTGCCCTTGAACAAGGCATTGAACCACTACGATGAAATGTGTTCTATGAGCAGGGCCTGGCTGGAAACAAGTTCTTGAGCTTAGCCCAGATACCCTGGGTAAATATAGTAATCATTTCATTTCATTTCATTGCTCAAGGGCAGTTTAGCGGTGGTAATTTTAACGTGCCGGTCGGGGGATTCGAACTGGCGACCTTCCGATAACAAGACCGCTCCGCAAACCGTTCGGCCACCGCTGCAATGTTAGCTTAACGTTAATATTGAAAAATTGCCAGGCATGTTACATTAAACCC
The DNA here is from genome assembly GCF_951216825.1 of Electrona antarctica. NCBI lineage: Eukaryota > Metazoa > Chordata > Actinopteri > Myctophiformes > Myctophidae > Electrona > Electrona antarctica. The sequence continues at coordinate 24,206,723 of NC_136793.1, forward strand.
TTGTACTAACAGTCTCAGTATTCACATATTAAGCTACATCAGGAAACAAACGGGGCAAGGCATGATGTTACAAAGGACAGATGGTTGATTCCTTTTGACAAACGTCACCATGTTTATTGTATCAAACATTTCACCCAATCCTGCAAACCAAGTTTTATTTTGCAGGCAAGGCTTACACTTACACTGTCAATACAATCATACAGTGCAACAGCATTGATGGGCAGACAGGAACAGTACTCCTCCACTATATAAGCTATGCATTTGTCCTCAGAATGCCCTACGGCCAGCTCAGTACATGTGGGTTTGACAGTCTGTTAAATGCATTGTTAAATTCAATAACTAAAACAAATGCATCTTAGAACAAACTAAACATGAGAAATTAGCTGGGATATTTTTTTAAAACCCCAACAAGTGCCTATGTTCTTTTCCAAATAGTATGTTGGCCCATCTGATGGGCCACAAGTGAAATATGCTTACTGGTTCATCAACTCACAACTGTATAGGCTTATAATCAACAGAATTTTACAGCATAGTAGGGTTGTAAAAGTTTATTCTTCGGAAATCTGTACAGGGAGTTTTTTGGCCTTCAGTGTGCTGACATACATAAAGCATGAGGACACAGGACACATAGCATGGACACTGAAGATCAAACAGGGAAGTGCTAGCTAGCAGTTACTCGAAAGTGGACAGGAAGGTCAACACAATCTGCTTCAGTTTAGCGTCTGCTGTCTCAGAGATCATGCCTTCGTTCCTGAAACAAGAAGCAAAGAACAGCTGGTCAGGACGATTCAAAATAAGACAGTGGTGTCAAGCGATATCGTGGTGCCCCCCCTCACACCTGTCCAATTATCAATGTGGCTAACTCACCTAATTGCTGCAAGCAACTCCTGGTGGCTGCCGAGGACGTGCGCAAGGAAAGCCTTCTCGAATTTTGTGATCTTGCTGGGCTCCATCTTGTCAAGGTGACCTCTGACACCAGCATAGATGACCGTTACCTGCTCCTCGATAGCCATGGGGCCTGCAGGAGGAATGCACACAGCACAAGTTCTTAGCATGTTGTGTATATTGTTAATATTTTTTGTAGCAACACAAACCTATAAGAGATTTGATGTACTCACAGTACTGTCCCTGCTTGAGCAGCTCAGTGAGCCTAACACCCCTGTTGAGGAGCTGCTGGGTGGCAGCATCCAGGTCAGAACCAAACTGGGCAAAGGCTGCAACCTCACGGTACTGGGCCAGCTCCAGCTTCATGGTACCAGCCACCTATCAAGGACAAATCAGGAGTATTTAGGTTTAGGATGTGTGCGATATACCCTTCTAATTGAAGAGCTATAGCATCCATGCTGTGCTATATGCAAAAATGTGTAGTCATTGTAGCACATGAGGAATTTAAACCTACCTGCTTCATGGCCTTGGTCTGAGCAGCAGAACCTACTCTGGACACAGACAGACCCACATTGATAGCTGGGCGGATACCCTTGTAGAACAGCTCAGTCTCCAAGAAGATCTACAGCAGAGAAAAAAAGAAATTATAGTAACAATATGTTTTGTTTGTGCCAGATTACCAACAACCATAGCAATGAAAATCCAACAGAATTCCAGAGACACACCTGTCCATCTGTGATGGAGATCACATTGGTGGGGATGTAGGCAGACACGTCACCAGCCTGGGTCTCGATGACGGGAAGGGCAGTGAGAGAGCCACCACCAAAGTTGTCATTCATCTTGGCAGCTCTCTCCAGCAGACGGGAATGCAGGTAGAAAACATCACCGGGGTAGGCCTCACGACCAGGGGGACGACGCAGCAGCAGAGACATCTGACGGTAGGCAACAGCCTGGGGAGGGAGAATGATGCAGCCATTAGTCTAGCAACTATAGCCTTTAATTAGAGCAGAACTCAAAGTCCTCACAAGTCAGATTTTCACATTGCCCATGTTTTTGCAGCTTTGTATTGTTATTTTGGTGGGGTTAACAAAGTGTGCTATACAAGTTAACCCAAACTACACCAGCATGTATTGATAACTGCGATATAATTCACGCCAGCATTTTTCCTGTTCAGCTCTTATTTTGAAGAGCCAAAACTCCAGACCGGAAGTATAGACCTTATGTTAGGGTGTGTGACAATGTAACATCAGTCCATGTTTGCCACGGGTGCTGCTATAACATGATGTAGAAGGATCACAGCCTCTGGGCCGTGGAATAAAGCTTGTTTTTTTTTTTAATAGTGTATGGAAAGTGCTTGTCCAGCCACTCTGCAGATAGTGGTCTGGTCTATTTCACCATCCTGTTGCTGTGTGGTGGTTTTTATACCAGAGTCTAATGGTTGTAGAAACTGGCTCTGAACACACCAGTGGAATAAAGCTTGTTTTGACCAAAAATTCCATCTGGGACAAGGAATAGGAGATACAGGCGATTGAAAGTAACAGATAGTAGATGTTTATGGGCATGACAATCAAGATGGCATGATGCAGTGTCATTGACAACAGCTAGCAACCAGATGCTAACGTGAGTAGCATTATGACTTAATCAAAAGCACTATAAAACACCAATTGCCATACATCAACGGCAATGGTGTGGAGCGTAACATGTATTAATTGCCGTAGATGTACGCCAATGGCACAATAACTGTTAAGGTGCCTCCATTTTAATGGCACAGCTATCAATATGTAGAGCAATAGCTCAGCTCACTCTCTCACCTGCTTGGACAAGTCATCATAGATGATCAGGGCATGTTTGCCGTTGTCTCTGAAGAACTCTCCCATGGAGCAGCCAGAGTAGGGGGCCAGGTACTGCAGGGGAGCAGCGTCGGAGGCGGTGGCAGAGACCACGATAGTGTACCTCATGGCGTCAGCATCAGTCAGCCTCTTCACCAGCTGAGCCACGGTGGATCTCTTCTGGCCGATGGCCACGTAGATGCAGTACAGCTTCTTCTTCTCATCTGTTCCGTCGTTGAATCGCTTCTGGTTAATAATGGTATCAATGGCAATGGCGGTTTTGCTGTTGGAGGACATGAAGAAATAATTTTGTGGCGGTAGTGCTAGGTTAGGTTTTCAATACAATTTTCAAAGGAAAAGTACAGGGTATCATTTAATGATGATACCCCATCTGAGTGACAAATTAATTCCTTATGCTCAATTTATACTGGTCTATGACGTTGTAAATCTCTCAGCTGTGTGCACACAAGAGTATAGGGCATGTTGTGATGGAATGATATTGTTTTGAAGTGGAGACAGAATACTCAGAAAATTACAACTGATCAGATAGTAAAACAAGGTGATCTTTGATAGATTCTGTGTTAGGGTAAAATATTGCGAGTCGCCTGCGACTCTCGTGACTTTAATGCATTCTTTTATAAGAAATTGATTCCGACACAGGACACAGCAGTGGGTAGATAAGCCATTAATCATATACAAGCTGTGGGCTCCATTCACTACAACTTCAAAGAATAAAATAACCAAGTAAACTGACCCAGTCTGCCTGTCACCAATGATCAGCTCACGCTGACCTCTACCAATGGGCACCAAGCTGTCCACAGCCTTGATGCCAGTCTGCATGGGCTCTCTCACAGAGATACGGGGAATGATGCCAGGGGCCTTAAGACCCACACGCCTACGGATGCTGGAGCCTAGAGGACCCTGAGGACAAAAAGAGGTTAATGGACTAGTTTTAGTCATAGTAATAAAAAACAATGGCATCATGTATTTTTGACTATAGTATAGAGTAAAGGTAAATGAAATACAATGCTGACGTTGTATTTATATGAAGATAAATAACTTTTGGTGCTACATTTTAAACTAATGGGTGAATAGGTCAAAAAACGAAAAAGAATTAGCTCATCAGGTGCCAACCTTTCCATCGATGGCGTTTCCCAGTGCATCTACTACACGGCCCAGCAGCTCCTCACCAACAGGCACATCCACGATGGCACCAGTCCTTTTCACAATGTCACCCTCCTTGATCAGCTTGTCATTACCGAACACCACAACACCAACGTTGTCAGGCTCCAAGTTCAGAGACATACCCTGGAAGAGAAGAAATGATATGTCATGTTAGTGTGAAAGCCTATATACACACACACACACTGTTACACCTTTCAATTCAGGAAAGCATCCATGTAATTTTAGTCCTTCCCATTACTACTACTTCTCATAAATTAAGTGTCGCACTAAAGTAGTGAAAGCCATTATTAAAAGATTTAATAAAAATTAAAAAAAAACAGTTCTCTACACAAGGTTTCTACCAGACATGATGATATAGACAACATTAAAAAAATATATAATATATATATAGTAATTCATCAAAATAAAACAGACTTAAGTTATGATTTAGAGTACTTTCTACTTCATCTACCTTGAGTCCAGAAGAGAATTCCACCATCTCCTCTGCCTGGACATTCCTGAGCCCATACACTCGGGCAATACCATCACCGATGGACAGCACACGGCCCGTCTCTTCTAGGTCAGCGGAGGTGTCTGCTCCCAAGATTTTATCCTCCAAGATGGAAGACACCTCAGCAGTGCCTGGAAAAATATATATACACATACATTAGGCTCAGACTAAAGCGGTGTCCATTGAATGTGACCTTCATGGTAGACCGTAGACATGTCACATGAAGACATTTGCTTAAAGCATGGCCCCCTTACGCTCTAGAAGGACAATACCAGTCATCAGAAGCAGGAACATGCGTTTTCAACTACAATAACTTTGTTAAATTCAGAGGTAGAAGTTCAAAGGGCTTTATTATGTAGGAGGGGGTGTGTCTAACCAAAAATATAATATTCAATTACTGAATCAAGCAACTTAAAATCTATATCTAGAATGCACAGAAGCCAGATGCCTGCAGTGCTAGTTTTAAAGTGAAATCCCCTTTTCAAGTGTGCAAGAAACATTTACAAGCAATAAATAGTCGTGACTCGTGATGAATTATTAATGATTGGAATTCATCCCAAATTATACAGCAGTACAGAGACATGCTGCAGCTGAATATTTATAATCAATTAACTTGGTGACACATTTAAAGTCATGTTCCTTCTCACCGGTCTTTGCAGCAGCCAGCAGTGCTCTGTGTGTGTGCAGATGGTTGACCCCAACGCAAGCGGCTGGCAGTGACTTCGCCACCTAGCGTCAATAACATTGAGAACATTCACACAATTTCTTATCAAAATATGCATTCTTAAAATCAAAAAGACACAGAGAACATTGCACTTGGACATTGTGAACATTTCCAGGGCAGACGGAGTGTCTGCAGAGAGGACATGCGCTGTCAGTCTTTCTGACCTTCAGAGCGTGCGCTTCAGTGAACGGCGCATTCGGCTAGCGCTAGCACCGCTTAGCTTAGCTCAAACTTAGCTTGTATAAGCCCAATGCAAGACGAGAGACAGCAATTTACTGTCACGAATCGAATATAAAAAAGGGAAACTCGTATTTAAACATTCATTTAATATCAAACTGTTGACGCCCTGAGACATGTCTCACCGTCCCCATTTTGTATTGTGCACATTTTGTCCCCAAGTTCACATTAGCGGTGTGTCCGAGGCCTGCAGCATTATACCCTTCACGCCCACAATGTTAACGTGGACATTGAAACTGTCAAACATTATTTCCAGATACAAATCATTTCAATTTCACTGAAATGCTTACCAATCCAGCTCTCCTGGGAAGGGCCCTGGCTAGAGCCGCTGCAACTCTGACGGACAGCATTTTGTCTGGGTTGATGTGTGACCTGTCCTCCGAGTAGACTGGCAACGACCTGCCTGCAGTGTGAAAGTAATGGCTGAAAGGAACACTTCTTCTATTTATATTATGGCCGACGTAGCTGCTGCTGCGCGTCTACGCGCTGCCACCTAGTGGTACTGCAATGACAGGAAGTACCCATGCGTGTGTGTGTGTGTGTGTGTGTGTGTGTGTGTGTGTGTGTGTGTGCGTGCGTGTGTGTGTGTGTGTGTGTGTGCGTGCGCGCGTGCGTCAGAATCAGAATCATTCTTGTTTGTGCAGGCTCATCATTGCAGTTAAAAGAAAAACATAAAGTGCATAGTACATGACTAATAGTGATGTAGCCTACGTGTATATATAAAGTATACTTTATATATACGTAGGCTTGTTTTAGTAGAGACTATAGTCTCTACTAAAACAAGAGACCAATTCAGTCTGGGCAGTGTGTATGTGTGTCTGCATGCCTCTGTCCTTTTACACAAAAAACATCAGTAACATCATACTATCTAATTATTTCATCAAATGCAACTTTAAATGCACACCTTCTTTCCCTTCTTTTTTTGTCATTGTTTAAAAAATGTATAAAACCAAATATTTTTTACTTATTCATCCAAACCATTCTTGACCTTTACGACCTTTGCCCTGGGCCAGGGGTCATGAATGTGTCCACACGGACAAATGTGTCCGTGGCAAAGACCTGTCCTTTCCGTGGCACATCGATCATAAGGACCAATTACTGAATGTTAAGGTTTTCTTCAGAATATGTTTGACTCTGATTTACTATTATAGACACTATGTATATGGCATATTAGGATTCCCACAGGCGTAGACCAGGGCCCAGACGCCAGGTGGGCCCATGAAGGGGGAAGAACAAAAATTGGTAATTGCAGTTCTCTAGAGTGGCCCATCGCCAGGTCCATACGCCACTGACCTGGCGTCCACTAGGACTGTGGTTTTCTTTTTATTTCCAAGGACCCCCTTTCATTGGTTAAATTTCTGCACTCTGGTAAGGCTACAGCTCTTTATGTGTTTCTGGTAATATTATTGTCTGCTCTTTTGTATGTCTGTGGCAAAAATAGGATTTGGCTAAAACAATATCCACCACAAGCCAGCATGGCGATGACTCATGCCCTGGGCCCTTGACACATGACATTTCATTTATCACAAAAGCAATACAATGTATTATTCAATTTCATTCATTTATTCATCATTATTGGTAGTATTGTTCCTTTATCCTGCCCTTAGTTATAAATTAAAATTGTATATGTTTCAGTTCACTGAAAACAGGCTTAATGCAAGGATTTTAATACAGTGCTTCAGTCTTGGGCACCAACGTCAGGTGGGCACAAAACAGCAGGAATAAAATGAAAGAAGACTACACTGTATTGGATAAAGAGAAATATGTTTATTCGTATGAGGGAAATCTAACAGAAAGTTGCATTGCATTAGATTTGTCACTTGAAAAAAATGGTTATTGTTGCCACAATGTATGAAAGGCTGTGGTTTGCATGCAGTGTCTCTGTCTCCCATATAAATGTCAGCCCTGAAACCTTTCCATAAACTATTCCACAATTTTAAAAGCCTTTTGGATTATTTCAGTCTGGTGTTTCAAAACATATCAAGACATTTCCAAAATAGCAGATCTGTAACCTCATAGCCTGTCACCTTGTGATCTGTTTTTAGCTTCTTTTCTTTTTTTAATTGCTAGCTCAAGTAAGCTGTGGGTAGTACTCATCAGTTATAAGACTCGATTCAACTTATTCTGAGCTATTTGTCATACCTTTTAGTTAGTTATAGCCAATATATAGTAGGCCATAAAAAACATGAATGAATGAATGGCATGTTGAAAATTACACTGAATAAATTCAATAATGAGTACTTGTAGCAGAAATTGAAAGAATGAAAGTATTGCAAATTCTGATGTCGGGCACGCAGAACGGCACATCCATTTATTTCACACTCTGCACTCACACTGACAACACAACACACGCACCTATTCCCTCCAAAAGCCCCGCCCAATCCCTTAAAGAACCATGGTGAATTATGCCCCAAGAGAGTCACTACATACTTACTTTTGGTACTTTAAGTATATTTTGAAATCAGGAATTTACTTGTAACAGAATGTGTCTACATTTACAAAAGTACTTCTTGCATCACATGCTTCATGCTGGTGGAGAAGGACAGATAGTTAGGGGGGAGGTTGTTGAGGGCTCTTGTAGGTTTGTTGAGCGGAAGTCAGTGAAGGTCTTGGAGGACTGCTGTGTTGTGGTCTTTGGAGCAGTGCAGGTGAAAAGCGGGCAGATGAGAGCTGAACATGTTGGAGTTGTTGCAGTAGTCAAGCATGACTCTTCTCCTCCTTAGTCTAGGATCTGGAAACAGAAAAACAAAACAAAGAGCATGTATTTAATTAATTGAATCTGTGTGTGTGTGTGTGTGTGTGTGTGTGTGTGTGTGTGTGTGAGTGAATGAATGAATGAATGAATTAATTAATGCATTTTTATTTTCGTGTCTTGTCGTTAAGACCCATCCCTTACGGAATTATAAAACACCAACAACATAAATAAACAATATCACGTTTACTTCCCACACAGAAGTTACACCAAGTATTTGTAAAAAACAGAAATAAGCAAAAACATAAAAATAAAAATAAAATACATCACATATAAGTTTTCTTTGTCCGTATGTCCCAAGCTTTCTCTATATATTCTGCTAATGCAAATATCTTCTGTTCGAAAATCCATCTCAGTCGCTCTGCATCACTTAACCACATCAGATCTATATTTTTACATCTGTTAAATAACTTTTGATGTAGCTCATGATACAACGGGCAATAGAAAAGAAAATGGAACTCATTCTCAATATCATTTATATCACAATAGGTGAAAATACGTTCTTCTTCTGTAACTCCTCTATACCTCCCAGTCTCAAGGTGCAAGGGCAAGATCCCAGAACAAAGTTGGGCACATAGGGATCTTTGTCTTTTGGATAATGGGGCACAAACATACTTTTCACTAGCGTAACAGCTTTTTATCGTAACAAATGTTCTCAGCTTTGGTTTGTACAATATGTCCTGTGACCATTTGTTCTGAAATAAATTATAAAGTCTTAACCATGGAGATGTTTACAACACTGTTATTTAGAAAACTGTCATGTAACCCAGTTCTTACAAGAGTGTCCTCTATTGCACTTGCCCATGCACCTTTTACTGATACATCCCAGTTGAAAGTCTTCCTAGCAACTTTGTTCTCTGGCAGTCTGATTAGTCGGTTCCATAAGGCCATCATGCTGCCTCTCCACCTTATCTCACACGGCTCCCATCCCATGTCTCCTGTTACTGCCAATACAGGCGCACATTTATGCACTCCTAGAAAGTACCGTATGGCTCTATTCTGAACCATTTGTCCCTTCATATTCATGTTTGAGCCCCATATTCCCGCCATATAATCCATGACAGGGCAGACACACGTGTGAAACAGTTTGGAGTAGGCAGCATATCCCAAATCACCCAGCTGTTTAATTTTGGCTATTATGCCACCTAGGGCCCTGTGTGTGTGTGTGTGTGTGTGTGTGTGCGTGCGTGCGTGCACGCGCAGAGAGGTTGTAATGGAATGTACATAATAAAATCATCAGTGTTAATCTTACTCTGAGAGTGTACCCATTGAATGAGATTACAAAACGCCACCTTACCTACATTCACTCCTCAAGGTCAACTGGGTCTGAGGATGAGACAAAAAGGAGACAGTACACAATGACAAATTACAGCCTTCACTGACCGTGTACCTGATCATAATTAAACCATAAACAGACAAACAGCTCTTTATTGGTGGAAGTCAGATTACTACAGAGATTAAAGACTGAAATTGGATCAAATTGACCCTTAACTCTTTAACTCCTTGGGTCCTTGAAATGAAAAGGTTTGAGAACGACTGGTCTAAGACTGTACCTATTGGCACTAGCCAACAACAGCTGGCAGGGGCAGGTAGAGCTGCTGTCAGACTCAAACCGGATGAAGCACAGGCCAGTTTTGACAATGGACTCGATCCACATCTCGAGGTGGTCCACTCTGGTGTAAACGCTGGCACTGGGGCGCTTCCAATCCCATGGGGTAACAACTCCAGACTGGACCCAGTTAGAGCCGTATTTGCTGATCATTGGACCTCCATCCTGATAAGACAGAAACATTGTTTTACTCAGTTCTACTCAGTTATAGCTAGGATTTGAATGGCATCTCAATGGCATTATACCGGATAGGTTTTGTCACTTTCCAGCAAACCAGAACAGATCATGGCCTCTGTGATACGTCCTGGATAGATCATGTTACAGACTTTGTTGTCGACAACTGGAACCTAGAAACAATAGAAATAGAACAATCTTATCAGTCTGCAGCCTCTCACTGTTGAGCTGCCTTATACAGTTAATAGTATCAACCAGGTGACCATATTTTTGGCATATTTGTATTATAACTCGGCAGTTTGTCAAAACATTATTCAATGGAATTCTACAGTATTTTGTGACAAATGTGGTGACTTGGCCAGCCACCACAGTGTCATTTTTCACCATTTCAAGTGACATGTGATGTCATGCTCACCTTGCTCCTCCTGCTACTGCTCTCTGGGAAATGCATTCCGCTTCCAGCCAAGGACCCAGCTGGGGGTGCCGTGGCTGAACACGCTGCCATTGGCTGCCAGACACACAGGTCTGATCTTGTCAGTGAACGGGACAGGAGAAGCCAGGCGGAGCAGAGCCGTGCCGTTGGCACCAGTCTTAGGGTCATATCCTGGATGAAGCACAATTTCAGCAACAGCTCTGGACACTCCATTTGGACCAGTCAGGTGTATCCCCAAGTCAACATGCAATAGTTCTGGGCTGGAAAAGAGAAAAACATACCAGTTTCAAAAACATTCAAAAACAGTGAAACTAGTATATCTCTGATGTCACAACATTTCACATTGGGTCACGTTGTGGGCTTTTATATAGGCTATTTTCACTGTGTTGACTGAGGGTAAGTGATTAAAACATGTAGGCTGTAACTGGTTAAATTATCTACACACAGATCCGTAACGCTATACTAGTCTAGTAGCCAGCCCATAGAGCCCCATTGTGAACCCGGACATGTTGAGTACACCAAGGTTTTATGTTATAAATGTTGAGTATGGGTCCCCAGCATGTAGAAACTGCCGGATGCTAACTTGCATATGTTGAGCAATTTTCATAATTGGCATAATATGTGACCATACCATTAACAAGGCAAAAAAGTCAAAATTTCATCATGCTTTATGTAGCATGTGATGTGTCAAACAAATCCATTTCAAACATGTTTTGCAAAAACATTTGGCATGGCTGTTTTAAGCCCAATGAGTGTTTGTTTTTTGCAAAACTAATGCTTGGAATGGATTCAGCATCATGAAAACCCCCTAGTTTGACACATCACATGCTAGATAAAGCATGTTGCAACATATGCAAGTTAGCATCCGGCAGTTTCTACATGCTGGGGACCCATACTCAACATGTCTAACATAAAACGTTGGTGTACTCAACATGTCCGGGTTCACTTTTTGGCTACTAGACTATACTGTGCAACGTTTTCAATAAAACAAAGTTCAATTTGATATAATTGACTGGCAACAGTTGTCAGTCATAGGGGCCGTTTGCACCAAGAACGATTAAATAAAGCTTAGGGTTAATCAAGGATTTGTTGATCAAGGATTCATTTTAATTCGAGTTGTGTTGCACCACTTGATAAACCTTGATTTAAACCAGATTAAGGCTTAATCTTTCTTGGTGCAAACGGCCCTAGACGCCAACTCCAAACACCCAAGGGTGTTGGACTTCAACCATCACCCAAAACCATCTGCAGCAAATTTGAATTAAAAAAAAAAAAAAGTGTAAAAGAGTGTAAAAATGTACAACACGGGATTTTTAACGCTGGCGGCATTTAGGATCTCTCCAGCTGCTGCAGGCGGCTATACGCTGACATTTGAGACATGTATACCATAATTGCCATTACAAATAAATCTGTTCATGTGCATCAGCTATTGGGCTAATCATGAAGTTAATTCAGATGCTCATCCATCTAAAAAACTTCAGACAGAGTTCAGAGTTGGTTCAAGAGACTGCTAGGACATGAACCCACAACAGGAATTTTACTGGACAACCGACTTTATTACAAAATTACAATAAAAGTGAAGTTTAATACACAATAGAGACCTACACGCGGTTTCAGGTGACCCAAAAAAAAACCCTCATCCGCAGGTCTCTAACAGTGGGTGACATGGGTCCTTCACTTGGAGCCGTGCAGCTCCTGGATCCTGTCTGGGCCCAGGTGTTCTTCCTCCAAGGCCTGCTGGCTGTGGATGGCATGACGACTGACCAAACTCGACAACTCCAGCAGCCCTGAAAAGCCTCTGAACAAAAAGATGCACAATACATTGTGATCAGAAATAGTCAAATTTTAATCATTTTCAACTGGTATTCGATTCTATGTTATGGCTTCTCCCAGTTGCTGGACTAACAGTGAAATTGTCAGTGGTAATTTATGTATACGTTTATATAGTGTATACTATAAATATAACCAAATGGGCCTGTAACACTGAGGATTTTACGCAGTATTATTTGACAACATGGGCATGCTTACTTAGACAGCTCGTGACTGATATCTTTTGAAGCCTTTTTCATTTCTTTCAGGCATGTCACACAATTGGTGTTGTCTTGATCTCCATGCGTGCAGTCCATCAGGATCCTCTCACCGTCCTTCAGGCAAGCTTCTGCTTTATCTGGTGGTGAGGAGATCCACAGCTTACCACAGTGTTCCAACACAGGTCAGGTCAGTGGAAACCTTGTACTGCATGTGCAAAACTATAACTTTTCAGGAAATTCAAAACATTGCCTATGTTCCAACGGATTCAATGTGGTAATTTAGTCACACTTGGCATCATTTTGTGCAGGTCATATTTGAAATGATTTTCTAAAATAGCAAATCTACAAGCTCACATTGTGAGCTTATAGATCAGCTAGTTTCAGTAAATTTTGCAAAACTGGAATGCAACAAGTCTAAAATAGGCAATAGGTTATGAAAAATATATATATATGGAGCTACAAGGTTTCTGCCCAATAACACTGCTTTACGGTAACATGTCATTGTTCTGACCTCCCGTTAGTCCGACAGATTACTAATACTATCCCAAACTCTAACCTCAGACATAACCGGCCACGTAGTTCGCCAACCCTAACCTCAGTCTTAACCGGCCACGTAGGTCAGACTTATGGGCAGTCCCCACTTTGAGACACGCATATCCTCCTGGGGATCAATATAATAAAACATGATTGATTGATCCCCCCCCCCCCCCCCTCCCCAAACCACGATCATCATAGTCAAATGAAAATCCATCAAAATTACATTTTTAAGAAGACTTAAAAACTTTGATTATACTCATCAAACCAACCCAAAAATTCCATTCTGTCCCCTTCGATGTGGATGTTCTTTATAGGAAGCTCATGTCGGGTGGTGTCAATGGCAGAGGCGAAAGACTTGTAATCTTCTATGAAAAGCTTGGCAGCATCAACCACTGGCTCCAATGCTGCAATCTGGAATATTAGTGGATAACAGGTTACAATTTTGGTTAAAGGAGTAGTTAACCTGACTAAACAGTTTACAAGAAAGCACCCACACACAAAAGCTAAAACCAAGGTGCTGGACAGAAGAACACATTAAAATAGAGTCTGTACACTAGATCATACACCCATAATTATTTTTAATGGATTGATCCATTACTGCAAGTGTGAACACAGTTCACTAGGGCAATGCACCAGGACGTCAGAGGAGAGTGGAATACAAACATTGGAATAAATTCATTATTTATTTACACAATCCTGTAGTTTGTTGTACATGAGTGCCAATGTACCATCTATAAAGAATGCTTTATACAGAGACTAACATGCAAGGCAACGACACAAGTAAAGGATGATGGAACTTTTGAGTATTGGAGTTCGGAGCTTTATGGGAGCATGACCCCAGCAGTGTGTGGACTTTTTCTAGCCTATATGAATGCAGAGCATTCTAAACCTTTATTTGATTAGAGTAACCTGGATATCCAGCAGCTCATTCAGCATTCTCTCCTTCTCCATCTGGAGGTACTGCCTCTTCATCTCCTGGACCTCCTGACGTAGACGGTCATCTTCTTCCATCTCCTCCCGGAGCCGTGCATCCATCTCTGCCCTCAGCTTTGCATTATTGTGCCCCATCTGGAGCCCAAAGAGCACAGAAATAGACATTAACCATGAAGTTAATGCCAGGTAATGTTCATTGACTTCAATCCATTGACAAAGCAATTAACTCCAACTGTGACAGCCAATGAAAAAAAACAACAACAAAACACATTCAAATGACTTTTTGGTATCACTTAAAAATGTACATTACTACAAGGTCTAGTTTAACAACCAACATGCATTCAAAATGTGTCAGTAGCATTTTATTATGAGTCACCAGTACTAATTATAGTTACGGTATATCACCTTTGCTGTGAGGTAAGCCAACAGGAACGTGTTCTGCTCGATGTCGTCCTTATCGTTCTCTGGGTTTTTCTCAGCTTCCAGAACATTCTGTATTACAGTGTTCTCTGAAGCACACAGTATTTTACATGCAATTATTACTAGTACAAAAAAATTTGAACGCATGCATAATTACAGACAAAGGACAGGATAAGTAGCAACTAGACTAGAGAACACAGGCACATAGTTTGTAGACAATACACATTGATGTTTTGATCACTTTGAATGAGTTACCATTAATCACAGACAAGTCGTAATCAGGGCGGTGGTGTCCTCCTTCAGTGAATGTGGACTGCAGCATACTTGCACTCACAAAATAAGATTCTCGATTTGACATCGCTGAGGGCAAACAGTACAGTGGTCAATTATAGCTCAACTCAAACTACATGTCTTGCAAAACAATGTGTAGATTAGGGGGCTGCAAGAAATCAACTTTTTTCGAATCAAATGGACGCTCCAGGGAGTCCCTCTGAGAGTGCTCATGCAGTCATTTTAGGAGCTGTGTTTCCATTGAAAATGAAGGAAAATGATTGTTTGGCAAAGGTTTAGGGGGATAAAAAGGCCAAAATGCCAGTCCTAATTATAGTTACAATCACCTTTGCTGTGAGGTAAGCAAACAGGAAAATTCCCTTTTTATCATTACAGCATTCTACTGTAGGAGAAATACTGAAGATGAAGGTAAACATGTAAATGTCTCTTTAACCCTCTTTACCACATAAAAGTAGCCACAGCTTTATAGACAATAGACTGCCAGAGTAAAGAAGAAATACAATACGTCAGCCAGATGACAGTGTAATAAATGGATTTTTACATTTAATACATCACTGCAAAACATGTGAAAATGCATTAAAGCCATAAGGTAAAAATGTCATAACCATGTATACAATATAAAATTATACATGTCTACAAAGAAATATGATTAGAACTTTTTCATAAATGTTTGTGTGCATGTTCCACCCCAGAATATTCTGGAAAGCTCTACATTCCCAGCACAGGAAATACTTACGGGTTGGAAAAGCCTGGGGGGCCATGGACCGTCTTGGCGGTGTACCCACCTTCGGGTTGGAACACCCAGGTTTAGGCGAGGAGGGTCTTGGTTTGGCAAAGCCAGGTTTAGGTGAGGAAGGTCTTGGTTTGGCAAAGACAGGTTTAGGTGAGGAGGGTCTTGGTGGTACAACGACAGACTCATTGGCCGAGTTACTCTGTAAACAGTTAAAGGACTCACAATCAAAAAAAATTATAGAAGTCTTGAAACCTAGCCGCAATTTGCAACTCTTGTTTTATAATGGGTTGAATCTAGAATTGCAATACCCTCCATTGACAGGCCATTGATCAAATTGAAATTTCTGATCTGCTTGTATTAGACGTTAAACTCACCAACATTGGAGCTGTAGGGCAAGCTTGAATTATCTTCTTTCAATCTGTAAAGCATTTGTTTCACATAAAAATCCACCGTAGACATGTTATGAGCTACTTTCTGTCAACAAATTCCGTGCAAACGATTAATTTTCTAAGTGTTGGAGTTTGGAAGTGCTCAAAGTCACGAACGGCCCTGCAATTCACCCGTATTTACACATAATGCAGGAGGCAGAAGACGTCATTTTAATGAAAACGAGCGCTTCCAAACGCCAACACAAACATATCACCTGCATGGAATTTCTTGACAGAAAGTACAGTAGCTCATAACATCACTATGGTGGAATTTTTATGAAACAAACGCTTTGCAGAATGAAAGAGGATCATTCAAGATTGCCCTAGAGCTGCAATGTTGGCGAGTTGTTTAATACAAGCAGATCGGAAATTTCAATTTGATCAATGGGCTGTCAATGGAGTATTGCAACTCTAGATTAAAAAAAAAAATATATTGTTGCAAATTGCAGCTACTTGAAACCTATTTTACATGTTCATTGTTTAATGCTTGTTTAATTGTTTGTATCAGTAGGGTGGTTCTTTTTACATTTTCTTTAATTCATAATAAAGTTTCATGTATTACCTTTGACAGACTTCCCGTCTTCTCAACAGGTTGTAAATACCGAGACTTCACAATTGTTCCACTGGCTGAAGAGATAGAAAGTTACATTATTAGAGATATGCCCAAAACAGTCCACATTTCCAAATTATAATCCACTACAAGAACTCTGGGTGCCGATTAGCCCCATATGTGCCCAGCGTAGGGAGAGGGCACATGTGGGGCTAGGTGCCGATATACAATGACGAAATAAACGCCATCCAAATCCTAAAAGATAGCATAGTATTGTGTTCCTACTTCCTAGCCTAAGATTTAGACTCTCGTAGAGTCTAAATGTTAGGCTATTGTGTTCCCCATATTTATAGCTTCGTGAAAGTGAATGAAGGGATACTGCTGAAACAGAAAGTTTGATGTAAGTAGGTAAGTCGATATGGAAATGGAAAATGCTAATTTCATATTTAGCCAAAGAATCATGTATCAACTTCTGCATTTTACTTTTCGTTAACAGTGTGGCGTGTGGGCTCATTTTACTAGTTTTACTGGCCTTTGTTTTTCTTCTTTGCAACAGCACCGTCATCTTTGGAGGTCGCACTTTTGGAACTGAAATTAAAAGCAATTCGTGGCCAGTTAGTTCATCAACAACCGGAACGCTAAAACTAATTTATGCTAATGCTATGCCAGTATGCCCTATATTTGGACGCGCGCGGCCGCGCGCTCCTAAACATGACCCAAAACAGCTGACCGATAATGCATTTTACATTCCCGGCCAGAAAACGATCAGATGTTACCTTTTATTTTCTGTGGACGTTTTAAGCGTACTCGGACCCATAGTTCTCCTGGACGCCATGATTCGAAGATAGCCGCCTGTGCGTCACCGAATAAAGCACCGGTGGAAACTTTCTACAGTCTATGATTCCGATCATGCAACCGATGCTGCCAACTGTTGCTGTTAAAATACGCTAGTATACTTGCTTCTCTGCTGTATCGTCCGCCGTTATGTTGACAATGTGTTGTTTAGAAAATGAGAATCAGCTTTTAAATCTAACTGCAGCTGTGCGGGTCCGCCCCACTGACCAATCAGCGTTGAGCGCATAATTTCTATTGGACCACCTGTAGGTTATTCAGATTGGGTCTGAAGGAAAACCCAATATTGTTGGAAGTGACAGATGGAAGAGGGTAACCTGCATGCTTTTTGGGCATGCCGGAAAATCAGTGATTTTTGGAATAGAATACACAATCATATCACGGTCAGACTCATTAGGGAAACGGAATTTCATTTTGATCTCGGTTTATAAATTCTGGGGGATCCCTGCCTTCTTAAAGGTGAATATTTTGGCCGTGATGAGTTATTTTGAGAACACTTTTAGGTGTGCCTAATCACTCACTGCATTTGACCTATTCCCTTAAAAATCACACACATGAAGTGAGGGGCACATACATCCTCATACATTATCATACATCACATTCCGTGCTCATACATACAAACACACAAAGCTGTGCATACTGCATAGAAGCATAGTTGAACTGTGATTTTGTTGTGTGTGACATATTCAACTAAGTCTTAAAAGTTTCTACAAAAAGTATGCCAAAGCTAGGTGGGATGAAAAATGTATGAATAAAGTTAAATATTTCGAAAGGTTTTTTTAAATAGGCCTACAAAAACATGAAATCAACAATAAAAAATAAGATAGCTGAACGAAGTTTCTAGGTGAAAGTAGGCCTATGAAGTATAAACTGTATAAATGCATGAAATCTGTGTCTGTAGTTCTCCTATCTCAAAATGCACACACAGACCCAACTTATGACTGAAACCTGCACCTTTTGAATACTCAATTGCCAGGAAGAACAATGTCAAAGGAAAATTACATTTAGTATGGGACTACTTTGGTGCATTAACAATTTGTAATACATTACAGATGATATAATCACTATTGTCAACAACAGAATGTGGAGGGGTGTGTTGTCCATTTATTTTGACTTAATTTTATTTTGTCTTTTTCTTTTATGTAAGTCATGTTTATTTTGTATTCTGTTATTGAAAAAGCAATAAAAAACTTTGATGACAAAAAAAAGATGCACACGCAGAAAGTACAGAGTACAGTCAAACACTTAGGGCTCTATTTTCGTCCATGCTAAACCCCTTATCCCTAAACTACTTATTTTTGTATTACTATTTTGAAAAATATTAATAATAGTTAAAATAGCCTACATGGACACGTTGTGAGCTCTGTCAATTCTACCTGAACCTAGAATATCACAATGGAATGGGTTGCAAAATGTTGGGTCATGGGCCCCAGGCCGAGAGGTTGTCGAATTAGTTAGTTTTGGTGATGATGATGATAATAATGAGGATAATGATTAAAATACATGAACAAACAGTGCATTAATATCGCCCCCTTTCGTGTCGGATACCAAACGACACGTCTGCTTTGTCAGCTATGTGTAAACCGGTCGTTAGCCGGACGAGACTGTAGATGGCGCAGTTTTGCGGATTGAACAACCCAGCGCCATCACGTCCATTCCCAATCCCGTCGTCGGGCTCCAGTCGAGTCAGAGACAGTCAGACAACCGTATGCCGTTAACCGTCTGAATGTAGAGAGATCCGCATGGGCTGTTTTATCTCTCCAAAAGAACCCCACGGAAAGATAAGACCAGGATCCAAGGATGGTTTTAGTGCATGTCGGATATCTGGTTCTTCCCGTATTCGGCTCAGTAAGAAATAGAGGTACAGTATGTATATCGGTTTTAAATCCCCAACATGTGCCCTGTTTATCTTAATATTCACACTGCAGCTGCTAGAGCTAGCTTAGCCCCTGCTAGCTGTTGTGTTAGCATCGCGCTACCTAGCTTCCTCAAATCGGACGAACAAAATAAGAGGACAAAAATACCGAAACGTGACGTAGTTTGACTCTTTATTCGATAAAGACACGTATAAAATACCAAGTGACTCATGTCGCCTGTTGTAATTGTGTCTGATTGTAAGATAAAATGTCGCCACTTCAAAAGATAAGCTAACTGGCTGGTGGACTCCGACTATTTACTGGAACTGAAACGTTCTCCACTGAACATTACACATGTTCGGGCTAGACGGTCCAGAAAGACTGACAAATCACACAAAGACCCGCGTAGAATTTGCGATACACACCATTATCAACGAACACAAAAAATCTATTGATTTATAATGTTTATAATTTTGGATGCGTATTTTTTTTTACTGTGACGTTATGGTTTATTTGAACTATTAAACGCCGCAAAATAGCCGGAGCCTGCCAGCCAGTCAGCTTATCCGTGTCTGGATGATGTCATTTGAAGATCATCTGCTGCTGCTGTTTGCGACCATCACAAATTCATCATGTTATCCAGGCCGATTGATTGATAGAGGCGCGTAAATAATGAACGGATTGATTAATTGGCGGTCACTTCCGAGCCAACATTGTGATCACTCGTTTAATTATTGGCATAATAATTTGGCAACTTAAAGCAGCAGCTGTTTGAAGCTGTCTGGACAAACACCCCAAACATACCGTTACAGTGTCAGGTCTATTTTTAATCAAGCTACAGTGTAACATTAATTTCACAACAGTGGCATCAATGATTTCATTGTGCTTTTATTTCTGTTCTTATTCCCTGTTTCATAGTATCGAGGCTGGCTCTACATTCTGCATTTATCAGATCTATGTCGTCCCCCCATTGTGTAGCTAATGATCATCTGCTGCTGTGTGGTGTGGCGTGGCCTCTGCCTGTTCTCTGCATTTAGCTGTATTGTGAATCCCTTCTTCATTTCCTCTTTCCATCAGAAGACGACATTGGTATTAAAAAGCACCCCCTCCTAAGAATGTATTCAGCCATAGACTTTCCATGTTAAACGGACTAAAAAAAATAGCTAACACCTTTAGCAGAGCACCTTTTGTCTTTTATTTTTTCTGTCAAATTGCTGTAGCATAAACATTTTAGCTCCTTCTAGATCAATTGAATGTCATTGTGTACCTCCCATCCAGTCTCTTGATAGACAACATGCTGTAAATTCCTGTAAAGTGGATACATTTTGCATGATTTCAATTACCGCACTGCATTGTTGAACACCAGATATTGGCTCATCCTCCTCTTCTCCACACAAGGTGCATTGTACATGACTCAGATGACATTTAATTAAACGCATGCAATTTGGAATCATGCATGCCCGTCTATTGATCAGCTTAAACATATCCACTCAGCATTCTTGCCAATGCTGCTATGTGATCACTTGAAATGATTAAACGTACACTGCACCTGCACACAACAACCTGCCATAACTGTCTCCATTTTTGTGTAATCCTTTGTTCCCCTTGCAAATTTCTAAGCTTTGAAACACACTGAATTGTCAGGTCTGTTTGGCCTTTTGAGGGCAAAACAAATCCCTAAACCTAAAGAGCAAAAGCAAAACCTACTCACTGGTGGTTCATCACGTCCCAATTTCCCCCCACTAACAAAGGCCAAAATGCTATCCATTTCACAGGGATGCCTATCTCCTGACCTGCACTGCTAAAATATCCTCTATTAGTAATAACGTCTTTATTGTTTGGTTGTGGTCTCTCTTTACCTTTTTGTTCTGGTAATAGTACTTAAGATGCATGGTCACATTTATGATTCATAATTTTTTGTTTTTTGTTTTTTCTACATTGACTAGTGAAAATCCAATGTAATCTTTCTGTAGTAAAGATGTACCCTGCTGTACTGGAATCATGTGCTGTAGCCAACACGTTTGCTCATTGGATGCCGCTTTTGTTCTTTTAACCCTATATGGAGCATGGTGGGCCTTGCCTTCAGTCTATGTTGTTTATTTTTGTTGCATGGTATTATATACTATTATTACAGAGAAGAAAAAAACACAAATTCCACATATACTAATATTTTTCAATAAAGAATATAGTGTTTTTCCTAACCTTCAGTGTGCTTCTTGCTGATTTCCATTTATTGTCCTCCCTCTCCCTTGTCCCTACCTGCCCCCCCACCCCTCCACCCCACCCACTTCCTCTCCCGCTGTGACAAAGATAGACAATTTTCAAGCTTTCTTCATCACAAGCCCTGATTGAGTCTATCTGCTGTCATTCATGGTGGTTGTTTTCACTGAGACACTTGAAAATGCAGCATGCTTCTGTACAGTCCTCGCGTGAGCCTCGAGACCAAGGGCACCAAGGTCATCCCTTGTCTGGTTTATTTATGGTAGCGCATGAAAAAATAGCAGTGGGGAAAAAAACACGAGGATTAATAACCAGAACACTATTGGGTTTTCTTTAATTCAGCTGGATGTGCTACAGCAGTGCTGCATCTTTCAAGTGTGCTCCCTAGTAAATGCAATGTAGATGTTTGCCTATCTCCTCATGGTTTTTTCAAAGAGTTAAACTGTTTCCATCAGAACTTGCCATACATGTGTTTTACACCATCAAAGCAGGGCAAAAAATAAATGGCATTTTATGTAAATCACCTTATACTTGAGTAACACATACTACTTTTGAGTTACGGCAGATGGGTGTAACGGTGCACAGTAAATGGAACATTCCTGTGCATACCTGATTTAGTTTCCTATTGCCAAGGTATTCCGAAGAGGCCTAATATGTTTTACATTTGTTGTTGCACAATCTTTACCTCATAATGAAAGCTTGTAAGTCTAAGTACAGTAGTAAAACCATATTGTGCCATAACATTATGTAGCCTGTCTTTCTCCCCTTGGAGCCTCAACTGCTGTCGTTTAATTCCAGCTGCCAAATAGCTGTGGTTAGAGAGAGCAGAAAAGCACAAATGGCATTCAAGCTATTTCCTCTAACCTTACGAATGGTAATGTGCTAGAGGAGCATGCAGAACTGTACTTTATGTATGAGAGGAGAAGAATATCGGCTGAGGCAAAGACAGACTATAAAATACTGGATGTATTACTTTGAGTCTAGTCAAGGGATTGCTTTGTTTCCATAAGCTCTACTGTGTAGAGAGATTTAAGTAAATAAGCAGTACATCTATTGAAAGATTGGTTGAATTGCAATGGATTTCACCCAAATGCAGCAACCTACTGGCCATAATTTCCAAGAATTGCACTGGATGTTATATTCAAGTTATTGGTTGTTGAGCCAATCACTTGTTCTGGTCCCGTCTATTGCCTTAAGAATCAGAAGACCAGGAGTGGCAATCGAACCACAGCGTGGAATAGGATATCAAAGACCATTTAATCACGTTTGAAAGTTCACACAGTGCATTGGTATTCGATGTCATGGGACTTGTGGTAATCGTCACTTTCCCATCCCACAGACGTATGTTTCACCATAGGTAAGCGTTAGGGCTTCATTAAGATGTTACACACACAGTGACACCACATTTTCACCCACAGTAAATTCTACCTCATCTCTCTTGAGCTGTCTGACGAGCACTCTTATCCTCCCCCTCAGGATCCCATTTCAACCGGCAGCAGCAGCAACAGCAGCAGCAGCAGCACAGTCATGCTACCTCTTGCCGGCACTTCCAGTTAGGTCCTCAGGCCCCGCTGCCCATGGACTTCCCCATGCCACACCCAGGGCAGCCCCAGTCAGGCATTAACCCCCACCTGGCCCCTCCTGGCCACCAGCATGGCCCCCCGCTCCACCCACCCCTCAACCCCCTGCCCGCACCCCAGTTCCAGGACATCCCTGCCCCTCCCTTCCTACCTCAGGCATTACACCAGCAATACCTCCTCCAGCAACAGATCCTCGAGGCCCAGCACCGACACATCCTGCCACCCTCCAGGTATGGACCCACATCATGTTAAAGGGATGAATGTTGGGGTCACTCAGGTGGCGCAGGGGTAGTTTTTGCCCATCACTGTGGAGAATAGGGTTTTGAATCTTCCCTGGTGCCTCCTGCTTGGCCAAGAGTCCATATAAACACAAATGGCCGTGTTCACGCCTTTGCGGGAGGGAAACCTTTGATTGATTGATTGAAATATTTATTAACAGTTTGCAGAATTACAGTACACTTCAAGCACAAACTGAATACAAAGACTGTTAACTGTGAGTGGACGACCCAATTAAGCATTACACTTGTTTACAAGAGGGTCCACCAATTCATCAAAACATTTAGAGACGTACAGATAGACACTACTATATAGTCAAAGAACAGAACCGATGAATTCCGCTGCACTAGCAATCCTCCCAGTGAACCCTCTTTTGGGTGAAAATCTGTGTTTTGATGGTATTGGACGAGACACATTGATTGTCTGCTCTCCAATACAAATGGGCTGGCCACTTTTATGCTTGGCCATACATTCTTTTATACAGTTTCAGGCTATAATGTTTTATGCTTGGCCATACAGTTCCAGCTACCTGTTATTACTTGCGCATGCAGAGTGCGCAAGTACTGCGATCGGCTGGGTATGTATGTATGTCATTGTCTCTCTTGTTTAAGACCGTAGCCCAATCGGGGACCAGCATCTCTGGCAACGTCATTATTAACAGGCAATGAGGGACCAGTATTCCTGGTGATGTCATTGGCATCGCCAGTGGTGAGCGCAGCTCATGAAATCTCTACTTCAATCCACAGATTTGCTTACGTCACTATCAACAGTCAATAAGGGACCACCATTCTTGGTGACGTTGGTGATCGGCTGGGTATGTATGTATGTCGGGGTAAGAATGGTGGTCCCTTATTGGCTGTTGATGGTGACGTAACTAAGGTATGTTTCAGGGTTGGTATAAGGTCAAAGGGTCTAAAGGATTTAGAACAGCAGTTGTAATAGACATTAGTTAGTATATGGCACCTCGACAGAGTGCATTTCTAGTTTATTTCTTTTTTTCCCTTTTTTCTAAAAGAAAGAAATTGGGGGGAGGTCTTGGGTTGCATATAGCAGGAATACACTGATCAATTTATTTTCTTGTAAGGAAGTGGTTAATACCACATTTAAGTAGAGATCATGCACAATGTTGAAATGTTGGCCCATTTCGATATACGATATCCAGCGTCAAATCGGCCGATTGCATCAATATCAGTGAAATATAGGTGAAAAAATATCTGTCAATATCTGTGAAAAAAATATCGGAATTATTTTGATATAGGTTCGATACAGATATATATATTTTTTAAATATCGGACGATATCGATATGCTACGGATATTATTGTGCATCACCACATTTAAGGTAACTTTGCTTCCGGAATCTGACCACATGCAGTCTGCAAAGAAATTCCTAATACTGTGTTAACATTGTTAATCCTCCTTAAACAGACGCACCCCAGAGAGAGTTCCTCACCAGCCCCACAGACTGCGGCCTGGGTACGAGTTTGCTCCTCCTCTCCACGTCCCTCCTCAGCCTGTGGTCCAACAGCCCCGTTATCTGGCTGAGGGAACAGACTGGTAAGAAACCACCCAATAGAGCAGAGTTGAATAAATAAATTACACGAGGCTAAATGAGATACGGTAAAGCGTTTATCTTATTATGGTTGACATTCTGATTAGATACTAAAACATGTTTTGCTGTTCATTGTCTGTCTAGGGACCTGAGTGTGGATGCTGGGCTTCCCCCGCACCAGTACCACATCCACCCTCTACCACAGCACTATCAGCACTACTTGACCTCTCCCAGGATGCACCACTTCCCCAGAAACAACGCCTCAACGCAAGTGGTGAGCCCACCTCAGTGCAGTCTAATCATGACAGTAATGTGTCAACGAAAGTTCAAACTATTTTTTACAATATTCACTCAGTGGTTATTTTTTGTGCTTATTTCATACTCGTTCAATTCTCTTGTGGGCATGCCATCCGAAGCCATATAACACAAGGTTGCTCATTGTCATATTGCAGGATTGATGTTAGCTTGTTATCTTCCAGGTTGTTCATGAGATAAGAAACTATCCATACCCCCAGCTCCACTTGCTAGCACTGCAGAGTCTCAACCCCTCCCGCCATGCATCTGCTGTTAGAGAGAGTTATGAGGTACGTCCGGCCGCCCTCGCTCCTTCCTCTCTTCATCAAGCATACCTGTCTTGCCTAATTTATCACCATCTGTGACCAATGCCCCCATCAGGCTCAAGTGTGTCACCGATTTTCTTTATGGATTCCAAATCTCTTCGAATGTATTTAATCTTGAGAACATTTTCTTGTCATTTGCCATGTCATTGAGTACTTGACTATCACTGAGAACTACTCAAGCACCTATGGCTCATGATCTATTTGCTGAGCAAGGATCAGCCATTCATGACCATTAAAATACCAGCCTTATCACTGAAACCCTCCACCATGATGTATTTTTCCATAGATATTCTTAGTTATGGTCAAAAGTCTGATTCGGTTTTAACTTGGCAGGTGATGGGATAACAGTTCTCTTTTTTTTTTTGGGTCAAATTCCAATTGTACAAAACAAATAGTTTTTTCCCTTGGATCTTATGTTTTGCCCCTGCTCTTGTTCCTTTTGTAGGAGCTTTTGCAGTTGGAGGATAGGCTTGGCAGCGTGAACCGTGGAGCAGTTCAGACCACCATAGAGAGGTTCACTTTCCCACACAAGTATAAGAAGGTAAGACAGAACATGATCCTTAACCGAACACAAGCTGTGCTTGATGTGGTGCCGTATGCAATACAACAGTGGGCATATATACTGTATGTAGGCCTGTCACAATTATTATATATATATATATATTATTTGAGATAATCACAATTATTTTTGCATAATCGTTTCCATGTTGAAAAATGAAATTATAACTTTTATAAATATGTCAGTAATTTCTGTGAATACTAGTGATGCGCGGGCCGTCTTTTTTTCATAACCCACCCGTCCCGTCCCGCCACGGGAGCCAGCCCCCACCAACCTGCCCCGCAAAACAATATATTAATCAACGGCCCGCCCGCCCCGCGGCCTGCAAAAACAAAAAGTAGCTAACGACCGGCTTTTCAACACCCAGCAAGTCCAGTCCATTCAAGTTTGTGTGGTTGAAAATTGTGAAATGACACTGGACTATCGTATGAAAAACCCATGCAGAGCAGGTCGCTCGTTAGAGAGAGAGAGAAAGGCCTTTCCTGTGTGAGTCGTAACAAATGATTTGAATGAACAGTATAACACTTACACATACGTGACATGACATACGTGACATGACATACTATGACGGACCGGTTCACTTCACTCATTTGGGTTGTGTGCGCACTGCAGCAGTGTACTTCGCTCAAAATGAATGAATCTCATGTCATGTGCTCATTTTAGTTTTGATTGTGTATAGGCTACTTCAACTTCGTTGCGCGACGGCGGTACAGCACACCCAAAATAGCCGCTCTACAAGCTCACAACGCGTCGCCTGCGACGCGTTGTGAGCTTGTAGATCTGCTATAATTCTGTTTGTGCGAACTGTGCACGCCTGCACAGCACTGTGCTCAATTAAGAAAGATTTGGTGCAGATGTGCTCATTGCGCTGATGATGGTCAGGTTCAGAGCCTCAGAACGGAGAGGGCACTTTTCTCCAATGGTCAAAAAGGCAGGGGCTAAAGCGCCCTTTCATAAGCAACACATTGATGAACAACAGAACAACAAGCTGGTGGTTTCAGCAGGAGTAGACAGTAGACACAGGAGAGCAGGTAACGGAATGCTTTTCTTTCTCCTTTTTTGGGAGGGGGGGCCCGCCCCGCCCGCCACCGATAATTGCGCTGAAAACCTTGACCCGTCCGCCCGCCCTGTGGGTCAACCCGCGGGACCTGCGGAAAACGGGCCGCGCATCACTAGTGAATACTATTATTTGACATATCTGAAATTGTTAATTACAGTTATTTGTGGGGCAATTAATTGTCAACTTAATTTTGTGTTCGTAACAGCCTTATACATACGTATACAATATACATATAATTACACACATACCGTGTGTGTGTGTGTGTGTGTGTGTGTATATATATATATATATATATATATATATATACATATACACACACATACATATATGTGTGTGTGTGTATATGTATATATATATAATTCTTATTCATATAAATGAAGTGGTGAAAAGAAGGGATCATTGGCTAGAGAGGAGCAAATGTTCAGACAGATTTTTCTGTCAACAACTAAGTCAGACACTCTGCAGTCGGTCCGACTCAGTGTGAGGGATGACTCATCTCAGCCTGCTGCAGAGCATTTGAGAGTGAAATGAATTAAAAAACACCCTTTGCATCTTTAATTAACAACACCTGGATTCGGAAAGAGTTGGAGAAGCCAGAACACTACAACATATCAGAATAAGAGGATGTTGGCCTGCGCGGTTAGCTCAACCGTCTGGGCACCTAGGCTGCTGAGCCAGCCTGGCGGCGTGCCGCGGGTTCGACTCCCGATCCCGACGGCCCTTGCCGCTTGTCTTTCCCCCATCTCTCCCCATTTCCTGTCAGACTACTTTCATCCTATCAATAAAGGCAGAAAAAGTCAAAAAGAAATATCTTAAAAAAAAAGAATAAGAGGATGTTGTTGAATCCATTGTACTTGAAAACTTGATCCCCCCCACCCATCCACGGGTGGGACATCAGATTTTAGTGAATGCCTCTTTGATTTTGTGCAGGACCGTGTCTCTTGACAGCCATGGCAGCAACGTGACAGCTCTTACCGTTCAACTGCACAGCACACACACTGTATAAACCTCATTGTTTGCCTTTGTTTGCGTCCTGTTTCAGAGAATACCTATGGACCTGAAAATGTGTCTGGATGACGAGGAGTTGGACACTGATGAAAAATGTACTATCTGTCTGTCGATGCTCGAAGACGGGGAGGATGTCAGGTATAACCATACATTCGGAAATGGCAGTTTCTTGAAAGGGAATAAAATGAATTAATTGTACTTTGTCATATTCATACCACCCGTCCCTATTCATACAGGCATCTCTTCCCAAATGAAGTTTACTGGAATGGTGAAACATGAATTACTCTAGTCTGGATATTTCTGAGATTTCTTATTTCTATTGAAGCTTGATGTGCACAAGAAATTTGGCGCTGATAAGTTCGGTGTTTTGCGACTTTAGCTCTGAATTGACTCACTTATAGACAGCTAAACTCCTGCAGAAGTATTGCTATGTAAAATCTATCTGTAAATTATGGCTATGAGGTAAATCCTTAAAAAAAATCTTCTAGCGCATGACCAGCATTACAGCCCTAGCAAGTTAAATTTCTTCTGGATGTGGAATAACACAAGAAAGAAAAACCTGAGTACATTTGTATCTATTCTACAGAAAAGAGGGATAATATGGTGCGATTATATATTATTAAGTAATTTCCATTTTGGTGGGATTCCTCAGACACTCTTATTCTCAAACCTCTGTGCCCACTGTCGCAGCTCGTATTATACTTTCCGACTCATAGATTGGAGTACACACAACTGTGTACACACCTGTGAGTCATAGGCAAGTTACTTCAATGCGGTTGACAGTAGCTCAGGCTAGTAGCAGTTCCTCTCACAAGTTTTTTTAAAGGTCAAACTATACATTAAATTGCTCCCTTGTTCTAATGTTATTGATTGATACATTCTCTGGATTTCCTTTTTTTTTGTAACAGTATATTGTGTCTTCTATCATCCCCCTGCTCAGGAGATTACCCTGCATGCACCTCTTCCACCAGGCGTGTGTGGACCAGTGGCTGGGCACCAGCAGGAAGTGCCCCATATGCAGAGTGGACATTGAGACCCAGCTGACCCCAGACAGTTGATGCCTCCTCCTCCTGACCTTTGCAGCTTTGGATCTGGTCTTGTAATCTCCCCACCCTCCCCTCCCTTCCTTCCCCCAAGGGGAAGCTCTGCCAAACGTCCCTCTTCCTCCCTCTGCATCACTCAACAAGCCTGCCTTCTGAGCCAGCCGAAGAAGACAACCAATGTGACAGAGGGATCAACAAAGCACATTCACACACGCAACACAACAGGGAACCGGGGTCCACGCATACCGTGGGCGGACAGATGGATCGGGATAGGTGGATGTCCAAACAGATTGACAAACGATTGGAGGCGAAATGTATGTATGGACAGATGTGCTGAGGCTCCCTGTGATTGTCTGTCTGATTAGCCACTAAACCGTTTAACTACAAAGATTTATAAAATATTTTAAAATATAGGCAATCTACAAGCTCACGTGGCGCATCGCAACATGTTGTGAGCTTGTATATTGGCTATTTTCAAAATAATTTAAAACTGTCTGTGGTTGAGTGGTGGAGGCCTTTTCTCTGCCATTACATTTAACCCTCTTACCCCCAGGCCTGTGAAAAATCCTTTAAGCTGCACTCTAACCCAGCCCTCCCTCAGCACATCTGTACAGAACATTATCAAATGATTAGCATGAGGTTGTCTAGTGTGAACTCTTGTAGCTGAATGCCCGTGGTGTACTGGAGTGTAGTGCTGAATAAGTATTTACAGAGTAACAGTGTTGTGTAGCAAGCAAAAAGAAAAAAAGAAAAGAAAAAAAGAGCCTTTCGCTTTGAGAAATATGTACGTTTGTGAAAATTAAATCTACAGACAGGGCAAGTACAACTGTGTGTAGAGTAGGAGAGTAGCTACACGCTTTGATCTCGCCGCAAAGTGGGTGCCTATGGGCTATAGTTCCAAACATTGCTCCTATGGCTGGAACTATCCCATTGAGATAGAATGAGCACTTCCGCATTCCATTGTTACAATGGGAGTCAACGCTAGTGTCGCCACTCTCTTACTATATTACTCTGGTACGACTCTGGTACTGGTTAAGTCTTCATAGGCACTGAGGAAGGAGGTAGCTGTGTGAAAAAAAGACAAAAACAAACATCCCCCTCCCCCTCTCTCTCGTCTATCACGGTTTTGGATTTACAGTTAGTAGGTGCCATCGGAGTCTCTGCTAAATCCGCTACCTGCAGGCATGGCTTCCAGTGATCTGTGTAGTGTTGTAGTTGGGCCTCTGATACCCTAGAGCAGAGGCCTTTCTTTCAGATGTGCATGTTGTATGGCAGGCTTGGGCTGTGTTGTTGTTGTGGAGCAGTAGAAACAGGGACTGTGTCTGTGCATGTGAACCGTATACTATGATTCTGATGACCACCACTCATCCATAGCGGAGGACGAGAATGCACCTAATAACCCCCCTCCTCCCCCTACTCATTCTGATGAGATCCAAGTTGCTCTTGGACACCGGGCTAAGACCTGATTTCTACTTTGTCGTACAATGTGGCGCTCTGCGAAAATAGTGGATCTGCAAGCTCACAACAAGTAATTTGTATGCTATTTTTGCCAAGCGACACTGCTGTACAACGGCTTATAAATTAAGCATAAGACCAGTGTGGCATTGTCTCCTGATGACTGGTGTGAGTAGATCTGTGTCGAACAGCAACTTGGTATCCGTCGCCTCATTCATGGCATGATCATGAGAGGCTGGCATGGGCTTGAGGATGCAGTGCCTGAGTCTTGCCGTTGAAGTGAATTGAGAACGACATTTGTATGACCTATTACCAGAACCTTATTGCCTATTGAACAAGCACATGTGATTTCTAGTGAATTGCCTCCGTTGTGTATTGGCTCAGTTCATTTCAATCTAAGTTGCTCCCATCATTTGATAAAAGACTGTCTGGTGTTACAGGGAAAAGTAAAACTAGTTTGCCTATGATATGTGCTAGAATGTGTATGATTGTCATCATGGTAGTAGTGTATGGTATTGCTAGAACGACCATAATAAGTTCAGTGATAGAAGCCGTTTTCTCTATATCATGCATGAACCATGTCGGATTAGTTCACTTGAAGGAGGGTGAAAGGGAGAAAAAGCCATCCATTAAAAAATACCAAACAATTATTCTTCTTAACTTTAAGTTTGAATATTCTTTAGATTGTCTCTTTCTTCCATGTGTTTCTTTCTCTCTTTTTTCCCGCCTTTCTTATTTAAATTATTTGTCTTATGATTTTTGCTCT
This sequence comes from Electrona antarctica, assembly GCF_951216825.1. Classification (NCBI taxonomy): domain Eukaryota; kingdom Metazoa; phylum Chordata; class Actinopteri; order Myctophiformes; family Myctophidae; genus Electrona; species Electrona antarctica. Next base: position 24,237,808 of record NC_136793.1, read on the forward strand.
CATGCCAATTTGGACGTGGTACTAATACGCTTAGTGCTTGTCCATCTTTACCATATTGAAGAAATAGCTGCAATGCTGCAAAAACATATTTATTGTCGTTATAATGTAGCTTGTGTTTTTGTAAATGCACTATAATATGGAGTTGCCTGATCTTTTTGGTTTGGTGGTGTGGGGTCTCCTTGTCCTAGATTATGTGTTTGTATTCAGTTGAAGGTATCTCCATGCTTCCTCGTGGTCTTTTGGAGGGTAACTTGACTGTTTGTGTTGCATTTATTCTTTTTCCTTCGTACGAAACCTCCATCCAAAAAAAGAAAAAACTACAGATGGATGAACATGGAGGCTTGCTAGTTCACATAGAATGCTGTGATTAAAGATGCCTTAAGTATTTAACAATCATTATTTATTACTAACTGTAGCTAGCTAGCTATTGTGGTGGAGTATTTAATGTCTCTATCTCATAACTTTGCAATTTAATCAATATATTTATTTAGAAATAACAAAATATTGAACAAAAAAAAAGAATACCTCATTATGCATTGATCGGTGGGGATGCTTTTGCATGCCATTTGTGTTTTCTTTTTCAAAGGAGAAAAAAAGAAACTTGTTGAATATTGACTAGGAGTGTTCTAAACACTATTTCTAGCCAGCATGGTGCTGTTGATCTGGATTACATTCCATCCATCCAAGTCATTTATTTTCTTTTTATTTATTTTTTTGTTTTGAATTTTATCCTCTGCTTGAGTCTTGTGGGTGAACTGGATCAAGCAGATGATGACGGCATATAGCCCCTTTGTCTTAGCATGGCTCAACAACTGGCTTGCTTTTGAAGTATGATACAGCTTTACTTTCAGTAATCAACCATATTTAATTTGGAGTTTATGGGTGTCGTGTTTTGTTTTTGATTTGACCATGTTTATGATAATCCATACTATCTGGATCTCAGTTCAGTGCTTATTTAGGACCCACATAATGAACTGTATTATTTGGTACTATGTATTGCTGGCAAATGCGATGTTTGTGTTGGGCCGAGGAGGTGGCTAACATGCTAACTTGAGCTATTGATTTATGTTGAGCAAATTTCTGGTGTATTACTGTGGTATACAATATAGATTGCGTGTTTTACACCTGGGAATAATAAGCTAACCACATTTTCGGTGTGCATTTCTTAATAATATTCTACTAATCCTGCTTATTATTGTACCATTTATTGGATTGGAATAACGCTGGCTGGTCTTACTATTATTTCATTTCCTGCTATCACTGGCCTTACCCCATGCCCTCCACAGTGTACCCCATTACTCCAGAGCGAACTGGACAGTAGCCATAGTATTAACTCAAGCTGGTGAACCGGAATGAACAGTAGATCTTAAAGCACAAGCTTTTTAATGCATGTCCTTCTCAGGTTTTCCTATGTGTACGTGGGAGTAGCTCTGTAGATGTGTTTAATATGATGCTGTACCTTCTTGAATATTTCAGATGTTTCTTTGCTGCTGAAAAAAATGTTGATTATTAACCTGCCAGTGAAAAAGGGAAGTGGCCATCTTTGTACAACACACTGCTGTTTTGCTGTAACCGCGCAATGTTTTATGATCTTGAGTATTTTATAGAAAAGTAGAAGTATGTATCAATAATATGAAAGCAATAGCTAAATCATAATGAAGAATAACATGATCAGTGAATATTGTGGAAAATCTTTAGATTCACTCTGGGTGGATTTTGTACTGTATTTATTACTAATGATGATGCAAAAAGTTGCATAGCTTAACCCAAACTGTTCTGTCTCCTTTTTTATTTATTGTCTTGTATATGATCTTTTTGTATGTGTTTTTCAAATAAACTGCCGAAAATGCTGAGAACGTATCTAACTTATATGTCTCGTTCTACTGTGGTATTCTCTGCTTAACCCACTTCACGCCATTGCCATTAATATACATACACCATTGCCCTAGCCCTACGGCAATTGCACTTTTATAGTGCTTTCGATTGATCAAGTGTCAAATCACAAGTTGTTTTTTTCAATCGCCTGTATCTCCTATTCCTTGTCCTAGATGGCATTTTTGGTCAAAACAAGGTTTATTCCACGGCTCAGCGATCCTTCTGCATCATGTTGCATGTTGAGGACCCCCTCTAAAATGAGATGAGGCATCTCAAGGGGATTATCATGTTGAGGACCCCCTCTAAAATGAGATGAGGCATCTCAAGGGGATTATTCTTTCAATAAAGGTATGTTGAAGCAGCACCCGCGGCAAACATGGAACAATATTGCATCGTCACACACCCCAACATAAGTTCACAACATCCGGTCTAGATTTTTGGCTCTTCAAAATAAGAGCTGAACAGGGAAAAATGCTGGCGTGAATTATATCATTTATGTAAAAAAAATTGCTAGCGCTAAAAGTCTGTAGCAACGGCACGCAACAGGTAGTCTAAATAAATATGCCCTCCTTGTTTTATTTGACTTGCATATTGTACATCACATAAATTGGCCGTATACAATTATGGTTCTAAATACGTGCTTTATCATCTCCGTTTTATTATGAATACCCATGTTTCCACAAACTTTAAATATGTGAAGCAAATGTATAAAATGGTGCAGTAACTGTTTGACAGATGCTGTACATTTGAATACTGGCATTTCTTTCTGGTAAGATCCATGTAAACAATGTAATCTGGTTCAGTTCAGTACGGAGCGTTCATTTACACCTCTCACACAGTTGACATGTCATATAAGAACCAGCAGGAATTATTCCCAAAGTCCTCTTCTGCCCAAGTCCAGAACTGGGCTTGGATCCAATGTCCTTTTATGTACTGTAAGCCTCTCTCCTATCACCAGCTAATACCTGGGATACAGCACCCTCTGAATCTGCCCATCGGCCTTGCGTGTGTCCAACCACTTCGAACATTGGAAGATAGTGGTCACTGAATTGGCTGTGTTGGTCACTTCAACGCACTCCAAATACCACCCTGCACTGGGTCCGGAGTTGTCATGCTCCACCTTCACTCTCAGCAGCTCGCCCAGATCCAGCATCTCCAGAACAAAGCGGTCCGTTCGTCCCCGCTCGAAAAGGTTCCGGAATTTTTGCTGCAGTTGTCGTATGCCAGAGTCCCCGTTGACACCGTAAAGGGTGATGAAAATGTTGGCGTCTGTGCCTGCCCCTTTGACGTCCCCAGTAATGATAATGATCTCATACTTGACAGGAACAAGGTTGCGAACTTTGCTCGCAAAGCTCTCTATGGACTTGTAACACTCGAACATCTGAAACTCGTCCTTTTTAGATGCCAGAGTAATCCGAGCGTCACAGCGGAAGAAATACCTGCAGGGATGCATGGTGTTTAGGATCAGCATTACTACATTTCTGTTTACTATTTGGGTTTGATTTGCATGCATGCATACATACGTGCATGATTTGATTATATTACAAATTACCAATCTTCGCTATTTGTCCATCAATTAAGTACATATGGCTGAAGTGGTTAAAACAATACTTTTTGTTTTTGTTATTTCAGATATCGAACCAGTGGTTTAAATGTTTATGATATTCTAACTTTCACTCACTTGTTTCCAAGCTCCTTTTCTGTCACCACAACCTCCATGACATGCCAGAAATGATCCGCCTTCGCCTTCTTGCCCTCTTTAGTTATGTGGCCGAGGCAGATGCCAGCTATCTGCCCCACGTGCTTGGATGAAAATTCAAATGTGTCGGTGGCACCACTGTAAAGATACAAAAAGTTAAGTAAATCTATTAAAGTCAAATCCAGTTTCTGCATACAGATAGGTGGTAAAATCACTGGTGCTCTGCCAGGATGTTTTACTCGCACATCATGATGACTTAACTCTCCTGAGAGTCTGAGAATAATGCTTGTAGCACAGAAAGTACAAGATAAAAGGGTGGAAAAACAAAGTGGAAGAGAGAAGATTCTGCAAAGCCACATATAAAGCAAGCAAGGGTCTCTACCGTCTCTTTGAGTTTGAGCCCCTACCTTTGGAACTTCTTTTTCTTATTCTCCATAACAAACTCCTTTGAACGGGCTTTCTTTCCTTCCAACACGATCCAGGCATTTTCAGAGGTGTCAGCATCATCTGTGGTAGCAGTTGTTGTAGCGATCTCATATTCTGAAACATAAAAAAGATAGAGGTTGGGCAACAGCAATAATTTAAAACTGTGTTTCCCAAACAGGGCCTTGACCCTTTTTGGGTGCATCTAAAATAAAATAAATCCCCAAAGTTCTAAAGTTTCCAAAACATTTCTGGAACATTTCCTAAAATGTTTCAGAAATCTTCAAAACCATTCAAAAATAGTGTCTATTGTTTTTTAACAGGTTTTAATTCCAATCCAATCCACTTTATTTACTGTATAGAGCACATGTACACTCAGTAAAACAAATATATAGTTATATATAAATATATACAAATACTATGATCATATATTATTATTATTATTATTATCGTATATTATTATATAGACAGTATATACTACATAATACTGTCATACAGACAGTTGGACAGTTAGTAAATCATACACTAACTTGTTTTATCACTGAGGTCCACGTTGTCATTGTTAGCACAGGCCAGCTCTCTCATGATCTGCCCGTCATCTTCACCCCTTGCCAGCCAGCGGTCACATGGGAACCTGAAGGTCTGGCTCATGGCTTCATCCTTCACATCAATGAACTCAAGGTGCCATCCTGGACAAGGACCTATGGGCAACAGATCCTCCTTTACTATTATACTACATCCAATCCCAATTTGGTCTTTTATCCTTTATTCTGTATAACTTATAGATGAAATTACTATCTCAACCTGAAAATACACTTTCTTTTTACTAAAGAGGTGGAGAGAAAGTGACTCCTTTTTCCTGAAAAAACACTATAACAATGATCGAGCTATTCGACACATATTCTAACAGAAAGCATCACATACAACCCCTTTAACTAATGATGTGAATGAACCCTAACAGAAATACACATCTAATAATCAATGTATGTATTCATTCAAGTGCATTGTGGAATGTTACTGTACAGTTCAGTCTAGTCTAGTTTCTATGGCAATAAAAAATAATCTGATTCTGATCAGACAGTATTGAATATGACTGATCGTCATGATTTTGTGTTGGTACAGTAAATCATGAAAAAGATTATGCACTTTCTTGCTGGTATGCTTTTCTAAAACTCATCCCTGCCATCACCTCCTCACCTTTGTTGTCATGCCACACCCGGGCCTTGGAGAGCTCACCAATACTGATAATGTCAGGGAATTTGAATATATCCTTCGCTTTACGTTCAAACTTGTTCCTGTTAGTGCTTTGCTGCAGTAGGAGTGTCCCTGTGTCCCCGTACTCTCCAAAAAACATCAGGGACACGTTGGCATCAGTGCCAGCATCTGGAATACAGCATAACAAAGAAAAGAAGAGCAAGACCGTTACAAAAGGGAAAGCTTTAGATTGAAATCCTACAAGAAAACTTTTGTATTTTTGTATCTTATATTAAAATTTGAATTGGCTTAAGGGAGGACCGGCGGGCGGGCGGACGGGCCGGTGGACCAAGTCGTCACGCTCATATCACTATGACTCAGCCATAACCATATAAGGAGTTCCCAATGCAGTTACGGCCAAATATGGAGTGTGTTGTATAACCTAATGTGTCGTCATGATAGATTATTTCAGTTGCTGTAACGAGCCTTTTAGACATGTACTGTAAAGTAAGTAACACATTTTGGCTGAGAGACTACCAGCCACAGGTTTATAGCTCACAAAAAGAGAGTTAAGCTTTTGCATAGGCCAGGAACCACAGTATAGGACAGTATAGTGTGTTGGAACCCACTTCCAAGGTCACTGGTCTGTATGTCGACGGTGTAAGTTGTTTTCTCCACCATCTCCTCATCATCCACAACAGCTGCCAGCTCACATACTGTGGTCCTCTTTGGTCCTTTGGTCTTGGACAGCCACTCTTCATAGGTGAACACATAGACCTCCTCAGTGGTCAAGTTCCTCATCGTGATCTACAGAAGACATTGTGACATGTACTGTAAAGTAACACATCTTGGTTGAGAGACTACCAGCCACAGGTTTATATCTCACAAACTATCTGGAGAGAGAATGGCACTAAAGGTTATCTCAGGTTAATCAAAAGTAAAAATGTATATTATAATGATAATGATTATGAATGAATGAGTGCTCTTTATTGGCGTGCAAGTTTGACTCTACCTGCACATCCAGGTACACTAGCATCCCTAGGAAGCTATAGCCCTTGCAAAATAAATTAGTGAGGTTGATCCTTAAACTTCCCCCCAGAACACGTCTTCTCCCTGCTCATTTTATTAGCCTCAAGTGCTCAGAGTGAAGGAGCTCTGTGTCGCATTAAAATCAGTATGGTCCACAGGATTGTAAACAAGGTGGAACCCAAAGACCTAGTCAATTAACATTGGTTATTCCAAAGATATTTTACCTTGCAAGTTGTAGCAGGTTCCATTTACAGTACTCACACAGATTAGCTTTTTGCTATTTTCGTTGTGTAGTACACTGGCAATTGTTTGAATGTATTTATTATTGCTTTTATTGTTCTGTATGTCTCTGTTACACCCCCACTGCTTTGACCTGGTCTCTGTGACCAACCGTGTCAAGGAACCAGTCCGGGCGACTTCCCGTGCAATCAATTCGGAGTCTGATCTTCTTCAGAGGAGCAATGTCATCTACCTCCAGGTTGAACACGTCGTCTTGGCCCCGTTCAAACCTAGTTTGCATTGAAAGTATCAGAAAGGTTGGTGCCAATTGCCAATGCCACACAGCTAAATTCAGATTTTACTATGCAGAGGGTCTCTTCATTACTGATGCATATTCAAGTCCCTTGAAGTGAAGAGTAGTAATAAGACTGACCTGGTTTCGCACTTCTGTAGCATCATCTCCTCTGTGCTGCCGTTGGCTCCAAATACAGTCAGGAAGATGTTGGTATCTGTTCCTGCATATTGAGTATCACCTGTGACAACTGTGGTCTCATAAACAACCTAAAAGGAACATAACATTCCATCATTATAATAAATGTCATTCCTTCCCACATTTTAGTGTGTGTGTGTGTGTGTGTGTGTGTGTGTGTGTGTGTGTGTGTGTGTGTGTGTGTGTGTGTGTGTGTGTGTGTGTGTGTGCGCGTGCAGGTTGTGAGCGTGCGTGTGTTTGTCTTTTCAAACAAAATCTAAATCTTTTTAAATCTATCATCCAAAGCTGGGTTCTATTTTTGAATCACCTTGCGGACAATGTTGAGCATGCTGGAGTCCAGCACATTGAACAGTCTGGAAGTGAGGCCGTCTCCTCTGTCTTTAGCCAGCCAGCAATTAACATTGAAGGTATACTTGATACCTTTAGTTGGCACAGCAACTGACAGCTCTTGCACCAACCAGCAGCTCTCTGGGGTGATACCATTATGGCCGAGCTGAGGGTCAGATAGAGAGAAAGAGAAGAATTAAAGCAAACAAGAATTCATTTGATAAATGCTGAGTGGCTTTAAAAAGAGACAACTTTCCACATATTCCCCATATTCTCACCTCCACCCTTTTGAGCTCTCCCACATCATTTCCGTAACTAATAAACTTCTCCATCGTGCCAGCAGCAAAACACTTCTTCCCCTCTGGCAGGTCCATCCATAGGCGCTCCGTCTCCAAGTCGTTGGGTCCAATGAGGATGACGTAGACCCTGGCCGTAGTTTCGGCATCACGGTCATTCACCGTGGACAATGTGAAGTGATAAGGGATGACTGTGTGGAAATAGAAGAGTAGTCAACCACTTCATTTTTCACGTGTTGCTGTTTGCGTGTTGACTCAAGTCACGTGTTGCTGTTTTCTTTTACCAAATGGTAAATGGTGCATAGCGCCTTTATCCAATTATTTCATACACCCATTCACACACACATTCATACACTGATGGAGGAAAAAAACATGCAGACACCAGCCTTCTCATCAGGAGCAGTTAATTGGGTTAATTGTCTTGCTCAAGGACACTACAACACAAAGCCAGGAGGAGACGGTGAACAAACCATGCAGGAACAAAATTGCAAAATGGATGCTCTACCTCCTGAGCCATGTGTCACCCCCAAATCACTAGAAAACAGCAAACATTATTTTTCCTGGGAAAAATACGAATAAATGCACGTTTGCCTTACTTGGACCCGTCTCCTCTACAACTGCTGCCTTCTTTTTCTTTTTCTTCTTGTTGGCATTTCTATCCAACCCCAACTTGGCCTGGGCAATCCGCTTGGCGTTTGGATCAGTGTTTCTCTCACTTCCCTCATAACCCTGAACACAACACAAAAGATAAACAAGCTAGACATAACAAGACAAACGTATGCCTGTTGACAGCAGCTAACCGAAATCTTTTAATTATCTATTAATTAAAAAAGAAAAGAAAAAAAAACTATTAGTTGTTCTGAAAACAAAACCAAACCTTGACAAAGAAGGTTCTATCTATGCGTTTGTCCTCTTTCTTCTTTGATAGCCATCGCTCACACAGGAACATGTACACCTCCTCTGTATCCTCGTCTGCCACCTCTACCTGGTCAAGGTACCAGTCTGCTCCCAACCCAGAGTTGTCATGGACAATGCGGATCTTATACACCTGGCCCAGGTCCACAGCCTCTATCGTGAACTTGTCCACCTGGGAGCCAAACATGCAGGATATCTCAAGTACAATCTTGACACTCTTTGCAACAAAACGACAGCTCAGCCGTGTCAGTTTTCAGGTACTTGATAGGATGCCACCTCAAAACTGGGACAGCTGGGGAAGAAATGCACTGCCCAAGTCATGATTGTGTCTTTCTCATGTACCTCTCCTTTTTCAAACTTGTTGCTGTTGGTCTCAGATTTGCTGAGTTTGCGTGGTCCAGTGTCTCCCAGATCACCGTAGATGGTGAGGAAGACATTGGCATCAGTACCTGCTCCTCCCATATCGCCCGTCCGCACAGAAACGTGGTATATGTGAGCTATCATGGAAGAAAACAGTGTCAGTCAATGATGAAACTGATCTCTTACAATTCCACCGTTTTCATGCAGTTACTTTCTGAGTTATACTTGTATAGTGTCTCAAGTGAAACTGTCATTGTAAAATGTTCACACATTTCAGCATATTAACCACTTAAGCCCTATTTAATTGCACAATGAATAGCGACAATAGCTGATATACAAGCTCACAACAAAGCTCACGCTGTGAGCTTGTAGATTTACTACTTTTTTATCATTTAAAACTTGTTGTGCTACCATCTCTGATGTGACACCCATGGGGGACCTACTTTCCAGGGCGTCCTCTACCTCGATCTCAGTCCGTTTTACTTTTTTCTTTTCAAGTTTTTCAGTGATTATATCAGAGGGAACCAGCTCCATCACTGTCTCCCCGTCTTCCTCCGATTTGGCTAGCCAGGTTTCACATGGGAAAATGGTTGTCTCCGAACCCTAGACCAAAAAACAGATACGAGTCCTCATATTTATATTGGGTTTCACTGCTGCCCTTCTTCTCTGCCTACAGCATCTATCTCACCATCATATAATGTATATGTTTTACAATTTATGCATTTAGCAGAGGCTCTTTATCCAGAGTGACTTACATTAAGAAAGGTAAACAGTAACACATACATCAAATGCAGAGAGACGGTGTAGTACCTCAGTAATCTAGGAACCTAGCATCAGTCTAAACAATATAATATCAAAACTATATGTGTACATTGAAACTATAGATACTATAGGATGCCAGGTAAACAAATTAAGCATCTGTCTAAATGACATTTTAACCTTTGCATAAGACTGCATAGTCGTCAAGGCTAAGTAGGAGTATATGAAAAGGTGAGTTCGGATTACAACAGAAAATTGGGATTGAATCTGCAGTTCTAACTGCAATGGGGAGTTTGTTCTACAACTGATGCCAATGTCTTTGCCATCCTCTTTGGTGAAAATGACAACACAGGTAACTCTGTGGTCAAATGCCTAGTCCTATTGTTATGACAGCATGGTATGTGCTGCATGCGATGTTTAAATAACTCAAATCTAACTGGTCCTGTATCTCCCACCTCCACAATGCTAAAAAAGTGCATAAATCAGCATTAAAGAATAGCCAATGGGGTTTCAGACTTTTAGTACCTTTCCTTTTCTTAGCAGCCGTCTGATCTCCACTCGGTCGAGGTGCCATCCAGGATTGGTGCCTCTATTGTCGTGTCCTATCCTGATTTTTTCTATGACTTCGCCAACATCCTCCAACTGGGTTAAATTGCATAAATAGAATTTATCAATCAATCAATCAATCAATCAATCAATCAATCAATCAATCAATCAATCAATCAATCAATAGGTTTCCACCCGGCAAGTTATTTAGCTAGTTTCAAGTTCATGCAGATACATGCACTCACCCACCTCCACAATGAACATATCCTCAGCCCCCCTCTCAAAGTACATAATTCTCTCTCGCTCGTTCACACACAGGGATTTCTGCTGTGTGCAGACGCCCTTACGGCCGTACAGAACTATGAAGACATCAGCATCCGTCCCAGCGCAAAACTCATCACTGGTGTATACCTTTATCTCATAAGGCACAACTGAAAAGACAAAAGAAATGTCACGATTGCATGTTAAATATATGATGCACGTATGATATCATACATACATGCTCACTCACATGGCATGTAGAGTTCTGTCTGCAGCTCAGCAGGGTAGAGGTCTCTCACTATGAAGCCGTCGTCCTCTCCTTTGTCCAGCCAACGGCCACACGGGAAGCATAGTCGCAGTCCTTGTGATACGGCGTCAATCTCCACCCAGTCCAAGAACCATCCACTTGAGGGCCCTGGTAGCAGTGGTGGAAAAAATCCTCACGTGTTTTACATAAGTAAACGTATCAATACTGCAATGTAGATATTCCTCTGTTACTAGTAGAAGTTCCGTATTCAAAATGTACGTGAGTAAACGTACAAAGGTATCAGCATCAAAATAGGCTACTATATACTATACTATAATACAAGTACCAAAAGTAAAAGTAGTCATTGTGCCATTTCACCAGTTCAAAAAATTATATTTTGAAAAGTGTTGTGGAGAACTAAATTTGTATTATTAGCAGAATTCCCAAGTACCACGGAGCAGGGCGGAAAGTAAAAATACCTCAAAATTGTACTTAAGTACAGTACTTGACTACATGTACTACTGTAGTTACTTCACACCACTGCTTGGTAGTTATATGTTATGTCTGTTTCATACAATTCACTGCTCATGAGTCATTACTGAAACTGCATAATTTTGATCAATACATAAACATTATGTATTGATCAAAATGATGCAGTTTCAGTAATGACTCATGATTACTGAAACTTCCCAGTGTAGCCTATGTCATAAAGGCTACACTGGGAAGTGTAAAGTAGAGCAGCTGTCAGTGAACCGGAAACCTTTCCCGGTTTGAACGCCAGTTCTACGTGGCATTATGCTGAAGTGTCCATGAGCAAGACATTTAACCCCTAACTGCTCCTGATGATCATCAGTATGTGAATATGTTTGAATGGATGAATGTTAGGCATTAGACATACATCGTAAAGCATTTTGAGTGATCAAACGATAACAAGTGCCATATAAATGCAAAATAAGCATATTTTAATTACATTATGCTGTAAGCTATGATCTACAGAAGTTGCCATTTTACAACATAATTTCACTCTGAAGCTCACCAGAATTGTCGTGGCCAATGCGTATCTTTTCAAGGTCTCCCAGATCCACTGCCTCAACAGTGAACTCGTCAACCATTCCCTGTTCAAACTTATTTTTATGGGTCTTGCACGTTTTCAGCATGATTAACCCTGAGAGAAGGAGGAGCAGTTAGATTTGAGTTGTTTAAACATTGCATGCAGCACATCTGTCATAACAATAGGACTAGGCATTTGACTACCGACACCGCAGCGTTACCTGTGTCGTCATTTTCACCAAAGAGGATGGCAAAGACATTGGCATCAGTTCCAGCGTTCTTCTTTTCCCCCGTTTTTATTTTCAGAGTGTATGTGGTGGACATGGCTGTAAGATGCAACACAAGAAGAACAAAACAAATTGATGCCAGACTTTGTAATGTTACATATATGCAGAATCTGGTTTGTTTACATTAGTTGACCGCGGTTTCTACTTCATCCCCTCCTTTGAACAGGGTTAATTTTTCATCCATAATATCTCCATACAAAAAAGATAGAAGGGGAGTGTTACCTTTCTGCTCGAGGCCCAGGGCGGTGGCCCCCTCATCATCATCATCTTTCTTCATAAAAGCTTCGTCCACAGGCACCAGCTCTCTCGCTACCTGTCCGTCATCCTCATCAATCGCCAGCCAGCGGTTACATGGGAAGTAGTAACTACAGACCCAAGAACAGAAGGTGATCAGCAGACATTTCTGTTATTATATTGTGTAATTACATTGGGATTCAGGCATTTAGCAGACGTTCTTATCCAGAGTGACTTAAGTGTGAAATCAGAGTACAAGCAGAGTAAGCATGAGCCCTAAAATAGGGATGGCAGATTGTTGAAAGTAGTTAAACTTACGTGGTGTCATCCTTCGTGTCCACTATCTCCACACGGTCCAAGTACCAGGCTGAGTAGTTGTTGGTGTTGTCATGACGAATACGTAGCTTTTTCAGAGGGCCCAGTTCAACAGCTGTTATGGAGAAATTATCCTCCTGGGAAATAAAATCATTATCCATATAAGACTGAAGTATCAGTGGATTCTATGTTTGGGAAGCTTTACTTAATTGTTCACACATCATTTACAAATGTACAAAGCAGAGACGGTGGCTACAATAACGGCTAATCTTCTTTGTTCAAAATGAACGCTGCCCGAGGAAGACCATAAACAATCACAACACCAGGATCTGGTGATCCTTGTCATTAATACAATATTTGTGTTGTTTCTTTGTTTCCCCACTAAAAGCCTAAATACTGTACATGCACATTTCAGTTTTATAACTATGCCTGAAGAAGGCCGAAAGGCCGAAACGTTGCTATATGACTCTTTAAAATAAAGTTCTTGAACCAGCAAGTGGCAGTGTGCGGGTCTCTCCTCCTTCCTCATAACGTTTGCTGTACTGCCAGGACCTATACGCACCTGCTATAAAACTGAACCGGGTGTGCGGAAGTCATCCCTCGAATAAGTTTTATAACTGGAAAAAAACTATTGTATATTCATCAGGTTCCTCCTTTAGTTGATTTTAAATATTTCAACAGCTAGCGTGTATTTTTGGCCATGGCTGACTTCACTCATTGATGTCTATATGAATGGCTGCTCTGTAAGCAAAAGTCCACTTCACAACAGTGAATAGACTCCTGTTACAGTTGATCTGAATAAATCAAACCAATTGTCTGTTGACATGAGTTTCGTGATCCTACAGAGTGTAATGTTTATATAAATAATTCATTGGCTTGAATTAATCAAGTGATGAGTAAAAGTAGGACAGGTTGAGTGACTCTGGGAGGGCCTTCTCGGCATCACAGCTGGCTAGCCTGCAGGAGCATGTAATCCTACCAGAGCACACTCCCATCTACAGCCTGCTGGAGGGCTCATGTTGCGTGGAAGTGTTAGTGTCTTTGACTAGTAACTGCTCATCTCCAATGGGATACCCTTTTCAGCAAGGACAAACACAGTGACAACAAAGGCTCACATTTCTATCATTGTTATGTGGGAAATTATACTGACTAATATTTAAAAGAATGAGGTCCTGGCCAAGAAGTCAGCTTCTAAACTTATACAGAAATATTGTGAAAAAAAAGAAAGAAGTAGAAAAAAAAGAAAGAAAAAATGTGGCTACTTTATGTGATATTATCATCATAACATTTTATATCAAATTATTATTATTCATTCTTATGTTGTTTTCCATGTACCATCTTGTATTTATGTTAGTAAGCTTAATTCTTATTCAATGAAAACCTTTTGTTTCATCTAGCCGATTAATACGATTGTTCTCTCCTCTCTGTTTCACCTATCGTACCTGTCCACTCTCAAACTTGTTGAGGTTGTTGGATTTCTTGAGATAGCGCTCTCCGGTGTCCCCGTTTTCTCCATAAATATTAATGAAGACCTTGGCATCAGTCCCAGCGCCACTCATCACGCCAGTGATGACGCTCACTTCATAGGTGTTCACTGTCAAACAATAGAGGGGATGAATTACTGACACCTTTTTGACCTGTCATATGTAGGCCAGCCAGGCCGTAAGGAAACGGTGTCAAATCAAACCACAAAGTATGCATACTGTCTGTGCTGCACTTCCTCAAACAACAAACAATTTATATTTGAAAAATCACACCTGTGTGAACTGAGTGGTGTAAGGTCTTAGCCTGTCTGACGTAATGAAATCATGTCTGACGTAATGAAATCACACCCGGGTGAACAGGGTGAACATAGCAACCATGCTCATTTTTTCTGCACAAACAAAGCCAGTTGTATGAAATCACACCCGGGTGAACAGGGTGAACATAGCAACCATGCTCATTTTTTCTGCACAACAAAGCCAGTTGTAGGAGTGGTTTACACCACTCAAAAATTGGAACCTGGGCTTTTTGAGCAGCGCTAGCCTCTCCTATGCCCAGCTTTCCAGGTTTGTGTAAACACAAACATTGAAGACAAAAGTGAAGACGGAAAAGTGAGAACGCAAATTGTGATTGGCCAGAATGAGATGATGATGCATGATGATAAGAGCGCCCCTCAGTCACCGGTGTGATGCATGATGATAAGAGCGCCCCTCAGTCACCGGTGTGGTTTTTAAATGTCAATTGCCTCTCTTCGTAAGGCTGTTTTGTATCCCTTTTCAGACAGCTTGCATCTACACAACCTCGCAATGCATTGTGAGCTTGTAGATTTTTTTTCCTTTTTTTGCTGATTTGGCAAAAATGACATGCCCAAAATAGGGATTCCAGGATGAAAGTGGTTACTGGAGAGTCCGTCTGTGGGTTATTTTACCAATGAAAAGTATTAACAAGAGACTAAATAATAACAACATTGGATCAAGTGGAACATGGGTTCTTTTGTCCATTTCCTGAAGATCTTTTACAACGTCTCATATCGTCAAATACACTATTAACATATTTGATGTACTTTTTTTTTTTTACATTTACAGTTTTCGTCTATTATGACATGCCCACAATTTTCATAGATTATTAATGGCTTATTTTAAATGATGGATTATTACTGTCGTGTACCTTCCAGTTCCTCTGAATCGTCAGGCAGTAGCTCCACCACCAGCTCCCCGTCCTCCTCTCCATGGGCCAGCCAGCGGGAGCAGGGGAACAAGTAGGTCTGCACCACTTCCGTCATCTCCTCCTCTCCGTCCCCCTCCTCGTCCTCATCCTCATCCTTCTTCTTTTTCTTCTTCTTCTTCTTGTCGTCCTTGTCCATTTTCTTCGCCTTGGGCCTCATGGCCATGATGGTACGCCTGAGCTCGACCCTCTCCAGGAACCAGCCAGGCCCGATGCCTACGTTGTCGTGACCGATGCGAATCTTGAACACCTTCTCGACGTCTTTGC